>NC_051228.1:33426158-33668658 GCF_015220715.1 Pygocentrus nattereri | reverse complement strand
GTGCTGAATTATTTCAGAAACACACATTGTCTATTCTATTCTATTCTATTCTATTCTATTCTATTCTAGTGAATTTTCAGTGGCTCCGTTTCTTTCCCATTAGCAGTGTAATACCACTAGGGGGCAGTACAATCACATACTCAAGTTGACAGCACTGTTATAAGGACTATGGATCACATTTCCTTTTTACAGATACCTATTTTATCATTTAATCAATAACATAGATTGCTTGAGTTATGGTTATTATGATGATGAAGTGTTAATTAGATGGTGATTACACTTTTTCTCCTGAATAGGATCTCCCACGGCTGTGTGGCTTAGCTTGGTTCAACACAATTAGACATTCTGATTTACTAGGACTGTCTTGTCCAATTGTGAGTTGCTGAGTCACTCTAATTGTTATGCATAGAGTTGATTGATTAAATTTCAGTGCATCCTTGGTGGCACTTACTCATGGATGGATGAATCATTGCCATCATCATCCAATTCACCCTGAAGGCCTATATTTAGAGCTCTATATTCAGCTCTATTTGCCAAGTGATTTGTTTCTCTGTCTTGGCAGCAATCACAGCAGTCTGCTTGACTATTTTAAGCCTTTCAGTCTTGGTGTTTCTTGTTTTTGTCCTTGCGTGTGATATTTCCTGCTGTTGACTTGCGTTCTCTCACAAGTAGGGCTCTTGTTTCGGGCAGCACTGAGAGCATTTGATTTCAGACGTTAGTGCAATTTAAAGTATACTATACCCTATAATAAACTATACCCAAGGTGCAAGTGTGAAGAAGGACCTCTTAAAAAACAAGTGGCCTTAAACGTCAACACAAAGGTTTAAGGTCAGTGAAAAATCAGGTTTACACAATTTTTTCAATACAAATCAATACAAGGTTGATGTCTAAAGTTTGCATCTTTTAGGTTTGCACTGGAGCAACAAGGCTGACATAGCTAAGATGTAAAGGGAGCATATACACCAACACTTAGCATCATGCTCGCTGCACTTGCCTCACACCACACTGAGTTGTTATGCAACCTCAAATAGATTTGTTTATGTGGACGATATGGATTTTGTGGATGATATAACGAGATATGGGCAGTGATTGACAAGTAAGCTGATGATGGTCCAGAGGCCATAATAGTGATTTGTGAAAAAGCGAGTGAATAGAAAGCTAGAGTGTGCTAATTTACCTTTAACTTCATTTAGCTGTTCATTTTTAAGAGTTTGGTGAATAACATTAAACAGCATGTACATGTAAAGTTTTATACTCAATAAGTGGTAAAACAATTGATTATTAAGGGATATTAATAGGCCACGGGGCTACAGTATAACGTAAGAAGTTCCGACGCCACTGTGAGTGGCAGCCTTTCCAGTAGCTCTGTGTTTTGTCTACTGCTTTTGCACTTTTTTCTTGCTTTTTCTCTTTTCTGTTTGCTAAATTTCCTTCGGGATCAATAAAGTGTCTATCTATCTAGCTCTATCTAATTCCCTGCTGTCTATTGTGGTGACATGTTATCTGAGGAACATTGTGAGCTTTTTCATACAACATCAGCGTTTCAATGGTTCAGATGAGTTGTAAAATCAAGAGAATAAATACTTCATAGTTTCCTACAGGCATGTAAAGCTAAATCTAAATGACTCTGGTAAATAATGGTAAATAAGGGTAAATAATTAGAGTGCCTATAATGAGTGAAACCATCTTCTTTAAAAAATATGTAAAACATGTGTAGAAGGCTTCGGAAATCACTTATTTACCTAACTACGTTTAACAGTCTGATGTTTTTCATGCAGCTATTAGCAGACTTGTGTGCCGTTTGGCCATGTGTAGCAGTCTGTTGTTCCTCCAGCAGGGGGCACTATTAGCAGACTTGTGCACTATTTGCCTATGTGTAGCAGTCTGTTGTTCCTCCAGCAGGGGGCACTATTAGCAGACTTGTGCACTATTTGCCCATGTGTAGCAGTCTGATGTTCCTCCAGCAGGGGGCACTATTAGCAGACTTGTGCACTATTTGCCCATGTGTAGCAGTCTGATGTTCCTCCAGCAGGGGGAACTATTAGCAGACTTGTGCACCATTTGCCCATGTGTAGCAGTCTGATGTTCCTCCAGCAGGGGGCACTACCATCAGACTTGTTGACTAGTTGACCATGTGTAGCAGTTTGCTGTACCTCCAGCAGGGGGCACTATTAGATTTGTTTGCCAAGAGAAGAAACAACCTAAAGCTCAAAGACAATATAACTGCCTAAGTCTGACACTGTGTTACAAGCTTTAATGTCCAATAGACAAATATATGGACGGAGCCTCAAGCTGGCTGCGTCTGTTCTTTTCAGTAATGTGGTGTATTCTTGCACATTGATTTAGCTCCACATCCTCGTAACTCCAGTGCCAAACTATAGAAGTAAACTACCGGTACTACTGCATTTTGGGTTGTTGTGGCTCAGTGGTAAGTGATTCAATAATTGAAGTTGAAAATAGGGGACCACACAGCACTGCTGGGTGTAGCTAAAGGTTAATACGAAGAACCAAGCTCAGATGGTGCCCCAGACAAGTCCCAAATGTGTTAGTGCATTAATCTCAGAATCTAATGAATGAATTTGCGAGCGATGACTGCAGCCATAAAGGCAGGCAGAAGGAGCACACTAGAGCAATTAGGAGCCAGTCAGCGCACTATTATACATTCTGATGGATGTGGTTTGGGGGTTTTGTTTGGGTGGAATTGGCAGGAGAGTGGGCGGGTCTCTCTGTGCAAGCGTGTATGTAGTTAGGTTGACAGGTGAGAAGGCGGTCCCCTGTGTTTCTGCTCTCTGCTTCTTCTCCAGGGATACACACCCTAATGATATGCTGGCACACACACACATATGCACAGCAGCACACACATGCATGGTATGCAGATATGACCACGCCCCTCTCCCCCCAAACCTCAAATCCTCGGCGGACTGCCGCTGTGCCAGCCAAAATGTGATTGATCTGTGCTGGAATATTTAGTGAGAGTGTGTCTGCAGATCAGTGCAGATGGGGATTTAGGCTTTTTTTCAGATGTCCTCTTTAGAGAATGTGTCTGAGTCTTTTGGTTGTGGAGTTTATAGGCAGGGAGTTTATTTAAATTTGAATAGTTAAAGGGAAAGTTCACTGATTTATCATAACTTCTTCATCATTAAATGGTTACAATGTAAACAAAACTACTCTGAGCTCCTCATTCACAGTAGATTAATGTGACATGGTCCTTGCTACTTAAGGTTACTGAGTCAGAATTGTTTACAGTGGTGGTAATAGGAAGCAGATCATAGGAAGCCAGGTGACAGGAACCCAGAAGAAGCCTTTATTATGCCTAAAAAGCTTCATCACAGGAAGTTATTACATGAAATGGTTATGAAAATCCTGTCTGATGCCTGGGGCATCGTTTTATGACAGTTTTAAAAAGGTTTTGACCTAAAATGTGTTTAAAATCCATTCATGACTAGTTGGTGCTTGCATGGCGTTTCAATGAATGTCACATGTGTAAGCATCTATAAACACATTTGTATTATATTATAATGCTATCATAAGGCATTATAAACATGGTTATAAATATTTTTTAAAAATTACATTATACATTATGAATTGCTATTATAATGCATTATAAGCAGTGATAAGTTAGTGCCAAGCTAACGGTGGTGTACAGTTTAAAATCTGACATTTGAAGCCTGTAATGTGCTTTATTGTGTATGTTTTAGTGTTTCAGTAAATACTTCAGCTTGAAGCCTCACTGATAATACTGGAGCAGGCTTTAGTGCAGTATGGTTTACTTTACTTAGAGTACACTAATACAACTTATGAGCTCTTATAATTTCTTATGAACAGTACTTACAATGCATTATATTAACAATTCATAATGCATAATAAGCATGGCTATAACGTGTAATGCATTTTTATAAACATTTATAGCCATGTATATGATGCCTTATGAATGCGTTATAACGTTATGAATGTGTTTATAGATGCTTACAAACGTGACATTCATAGAAAGTGTTACTGAAAAAGTTTTTTTTTCTGATTTGCTACTGTTTTACCATTATCATCATTACATATAAAAACTTAGAAGACGTGTATGTTCATTTTAGATCTCTATGTCTATGTTGCAGTCTTTGCAACCGACCACTTTATTAGGTACACCTTGCTAGTAAAAGGTTGGACCCCCTTTTGCCTTCAGAACTGCCTTCATTTTTAGTGGCAGACTTTCAACAAGGTGTTGGAAACGTTCCTCAGAGATTTTGGTTGGTTATTTGAGTTACTGCTGCCTTTCTATCATCTGGAACCAGTCTGCCCATTCTCCTCTGCCTTCTCACATCAACAAGGCATTTTCGTCAACACAACTGACCGCTCACTGGATATTTCCTCTTTTTTGGATCGTTCTCTGTAAACCCTAGAGATGGTTGTGCGTGAAAATCCCAGCAGATCAGCAGTTTCTGAAATACTCAGATCAGCCCGTCTGGCACCAACAACCACACCACGTTCAAACTCACTTAAATCCCCTTTCTTCCCCGTTCTGATGCTCGGTCTGCACTTCAGCAAGTTGTCTTGACCACCTCTACATGCCTGAATGCGTTGAGTTGCGGCTGTGTGATTGGCTGATTAGCTACAGGTGTACCTAATAAAGTGGCTGGTGAGTGTATATTCTAGTGAGTGATCGCAGTGATGATAAGTAAAAATGCCACCTCTCAACACAATGCAAGATATTTTGAAAGTGCGCAATATGTGTCATATTTAGTTTGTCATATTTACAGTGTGTCATATATGTGTCATTATTTTGCCAAGGTTTGCGAACAAGTTGTAGCAGACAAATACAGTTGTGCCACATTTAAACGACTATGAAAACTACATGTATAATGATTTCCTGTAAAGGAACACTTGGAAAGATAAACGCTTTATAAAGGAACCAGAGGAAAAAGGAATGAATAAATAAGATATTGGCGTAATGGGCTGATGTCCAATCATGCAGTTATTATACACTAGCTGTTGGTGTTCTCAGGTTCTCTATAATTCAGTCTTTTTTATGAGATGTGCAGTTGTTTAGTGTTCTAGAAGATCCTCACAATATACTCAGAAAAGCATATTTGATGATAATGATAATATAATTATATTACCCACCCTTAATGGTACCCACCTTTTATATTTTTATATAAAAATGTTATATATTTTTTTATATTACCCACCTTTTCAATCCTACCATTATGTAGTGCACAAACTATACTGTGAGGGACTGTAGCCTGGATGAAGGAATCGATGAATATTACATATTTCTGTCATGTATGTTGTATATTCAGCCTTTAAAGCACCACCACGTTCTTGACCAGCACCAAATCTCTTATGAAAAACCTACATAGCAACTGTTGAAGAGTATCATTGATAATCTGTTGGTGTCTGTGTTCAGATATGTTTCTATGTAGTCATTGCTATTTTTAATGAGCCTTGTTGAGTAGTGAATAGTAGACTATTCTTTACCTCTCTTTTTTCTTTTCTGTGTTTGGTAATGAGTTTATGACCTACTGAATTCTCTATTACCAGTATGCGTCTTCTCTGGCTCTCTTATTGGGTCCTATTGATTTCTCCCACCCACAGCTATTGATCCTGGGATCAGGTTTCCCCTGGGCCTCTGGGTGTGTTTTTGTGTGGAAGTGTGGGTGTATGTGCTTATGCATACATTAAGAACCACAAGCTTTGAAACATTTAACAAGCAATATAGCTATCTTCAATACAGCAAGCCATTAAACCATTCTTAGATAAACACTTCATTTTTCAGAGTACTCTTCATACAAGGCTTCAGTTCAAGTGATTAAAGTCTTATCTAATTATTGTTAATAGCCAGTCTGTGTTTTGGATTTCGTACAAATTAAGTCAGAGTAGGAGCTACAATTACTAAAACTGCTCATAGTGATTACCTTAACTGGTATTAGCTCATAGCACATAGATGTGCAGGCATGTGGGCATTTTTAGAGACATTTTTCAGAGCAACTTTCATACCAGCTTTTAGCCTAAATGGCTAAAGTTTTAGGCAATTACTGATCATAGTCCATAACTCTGTTGGATTTCATATGAATTAAGTCAAAAGAGAAGATACAATTACTGAAAATGTCCATAAAATTGGCCATTTACCTTAACACGTACCCTCACATTTACATTACATTAATGGCATTTGCTGACATTTATTTGCATACAAAATGTTTTATGTGATTTTTCATGACTTTTTAAGTCTGAAACCATGAGACGTGAGCGTATAGTAGGGCAGTCATGGCCTGGAGGTTAGGGAACCAGCCTTGCTCGATCTCATGAGCCAACAGAACATGAATGAGGTGCCCTTGAGCAAGGCACCTAACCCCCAACTGCTCTCCGGGTGCTGTGGATAGGGATGTCCACCGCTCCAGGCAAGTGTGCTCACTGGCCCCTACTGTGTCTTCACCAGTGTGCATGTGGTGTTTCACAGCATGAATGGGTGAGATTGTGGAGTTGAAATTTCCCCACGGTGAGACTAATAAAGGTCACTTAATTTGAATCTATAGGTATATATGTATATATACACTCACTGGCCACTTTATTAGGTTCAATTGCTTGTTAACACAAATAGCGAATTAGCCAATCACATGGCCACAACTCAACACATTTAGGCATGTAGAGGTGGTCAAGACAACTTGCTGAAGTGCAGACCGAGCATCAGAATGGGGAAGAAAGGGGATTTAAGGGACTTTGAACGTGGCGTGGTTGTTGGTGCCAGACGGGCTGGTCTGAGTATTTCAGAAACTGCTGATCTACTGGGATTTTCACACAGAACCATCTCTAGGGTTTACAGAGAACGGTCCGAAAAAGAGGAGATATCCAGTGAGCGGTCAGTTGTGTGGACGAAAATACCTTGTTGATGTGAGAGGTCAGAGGAGAATGGGCAGACTGGTTCAAGATGATAGAAAAGCAACAGTAACTCAAATAACCAACCAAAATCTCTGAGGAACATTTCCAACACCTTGTTGAAAGTCTGCCACGAAGAATTAAGGCAGATAAATGCTCAAATTGTGGCTCTGGATAAGAGCATCTGCCAAATGCTGTAAAGATGTGAGTATACATTTTAAAAGGTACAACTTTTGAAATATACAGAAAGTATTACAGCTAGCCTTAATTTTCAAAGTACTTTTCACACAGGCTTTTATCCTAATCGGCTTGAATTTTAGCTAGGCTTTGGCTGTAGTTTGTCATTCTGTTAGATTTTAAATGAATTAAGTCATAAGAGAAGCTACAACCAGTAAAACTGGACATACTAGTAAATTAACATGCTTTAGGTTTTTATAAGAACTGTGACTTTATTATTAATTTGTAAGCATGAACCTGCATTTATATATGTATACATAACACGAGAAGAACTACAACCTTAAAAACATTTAACATACAATGCATAGCAAAAGCATCCTACTATAATCACTTCATTTTCAAAGTGCCATTTTCTCAGGCTTTTAGCTTAAGCAGCTAAAGTCTCAGCTGGTCTTTGGGGTTTGGTTTGAGAGTCTGCTTCACTAGCAGAAAGAGTTCTGTTCCACACAGATTAATTCCAGCCTCTGTCCGTATCTCCTTCCTCTTCCTTTTCCTGCTCACAGCTCATTTCTCTGTTTGCTTTTGCAAAACACGGCTATTTGCAGCATGCACCATTTCTCCAGTGGTCTATTAACAGAAGCAGTGGACACACACATACACATACACATGCACACACAGTTCTGAGCTTCATCTTGTTCAGTTTTGGTCATGCAGTACAAACGTTTTAAATTATTTCTGTTTAGTGACTGAGGTAGATGGGGCAAGAAAATGGCCAAAAGATACCATGATGAAGAAAAGTAACTGTATATTTGCTACAATCAATACATAGAGAGTATTTACTACAATGGTTGCAAAATATTCAGTCAGTTCTCATCGTTTTTTGGTCATTTGAGTGTTACAACAGCACACGGTCAGTTTGAACCTGATCTCACAAAGAATGGTTGGAATTATAAGCAATAGTAATGGTGCAGGATTGCATACAAATGAAGTCATAAGAGAAACCTGGATCGCCAGGACCATATTAAGTCATTCTGGGGCTGTGAGCTAACGCTCTCTGTACCTCACCCTTACCAACACACCAACAAATGTGTGGGCATCACGTGTAGACATTGCATAGCACTGCTGTCTGAAGAAAAGCTTGCATCTCCATTTGTGTTGTTTTTCAGTTTTTGACATAATTTGGAAATGCCTGTTGCCCTTTACATTGTGTGTAAAGTTAAAGATGAATGGACTGAAAGAGACGGCCCAAAGTGATGTGGATAAAAGTCTGCTTACACTGACTTACATTAAAAGTAAAGTATTTTTTTTCCTTCTCCTGTAAAGTTACCATTTTGGAGATACGAGGTTTTCTTCCCAACAACAGCGATAGCTGGCTACCAACATACTTACATGTAACATGACAATATGCACTAGGTGTCAGTGCCCAGACTAGAAACATAGAAAACGATGAGGACAGTCTCATGTTTTTCTTATGATTTAACATTAATTTCATTGTTTTTGTAACATTTTGAACAAGGGTTGCATACATGTTTGTAACTTTTCAACTTTTTCTGCTCCATTTGATTTTGCTTGAGGATCGTTTGAGTCTTTTTCTGTCCCTCACGCTTCCAGATAGCCGATCAGCATTTTGCTGCTGTTGGAACGAAACCTCGTATCTCCATTTTTCAGTTTTTGACATAATTTGAAAATGCCTGTAGTCCTTTACATTAATTGGGCAAAAATTCTGGTTCCATTGACAAGTAAAGCATGTTTTTGCTTCTCCTGTAAAGTTATCATTTTGGAGATACGAGGTTTTGTTCTGACAGCTGTAATTTGCTGGATGCACTGCTCCGTAGATTTGCATGAAGCATATTAGAGATTTCTGTGGCTTGTGTGTCGTGGCCTCTGCAAGTCCTTGTGGGCCACACTTACCCATGAACTCCTTCTCTGCAGATACATTTACATTAATCTTCACAGAGATATAAATCAGCCTTGCTTTCTGGTTATATAAGATGCTTGCTGAGTTCTTCTGTTCTTTTTTGTCTTTTCTTTATTAAAATCTTAACTAGGAATATGAACGTGAGCAGTCCTAATCTTGGGTAAATGCTACATAGGCATCACTCTTACCAATCACAAGGCTGATCTGGCTTGTTAACAAAACTATTCCTCACAGTCTCCCTCTACTCAAGTCAGAGAAACTTACAGAGTGAAAGCTAACAACCAAGCAAAAGCTAAGAAGCATTACTGAGCAATCAGGCTTGCTCATTTGTTCATCCTTTCCTTTGTTTCCTCATTCATTTGTTCATACATCTGGCCATGCCAGAGTTTTGTGTGTGTGTACATTCTCTGGATGCATATCCAGCAAGAAAGTGTATAAGAACCTTACCTTCATTAAGATGGCACAAAGCTAGAAATAAAGCTAGAAATTCTCACTGAGCCGTGGACGCAAGGTGGTCTAGGACATTATCTGTATATGTAGATGTATTTCACTCATTTCTTCCCACTCTTGTTATTGTGGTTGGTCGCTTTAGGCCTGTAGAAAGCTTGGAATGTTGCATTAATACAAATTATTTTATGTGGATTTCTATACATTTTAAAGTATAAAACCATGATACACGGACATATAAGTATTTATATGCATATACATTTTAAAATGAACAACTTTTGAAATATATAGCAAGTAATACAGCTAGCCCTTGTTTTCACAGTACTTTTCACACAGGCTTTTAGCTTAAGTGGCTTAACTTTTAGCTAGTTATTGGCCAAGGTTTGTCATTCTGTTAGACTTCATAGTCTTTTTTTTCAAACCTTGCAGGATGTTTAGTATAGCACTCACTTGTAGTATCATAAAACTATTTATTAATATTTTAGTGGGACATTAAGGTCTCATAGATTTTCTTAAGGGTTGATTTATATGGAGTTTTATGAATTTGTAAGTGTGAGATCATGTTGGATGAAGAAGCCTTGAGTAGTTTCCAGGCTGCTATATAGAATACTGGAAATTGAGTTGGTTTTTCATTGCGAATTGGCTCCAGTCCTTGCTGTAGATCCATTTCCCAGCAGGCCATGTCATCGGTGAGTGACTGTATTTCACACACATGCCTCAGAGCAATCAATGGCCAGCAAGCCTGCTCTACCCACTTTGACATGTTATAGCCAGTGGAGTGTGCAAGTGTAGGAGAGAAAATGCATGAGAGAGCATATTTGTATGGTTGAGCATTTCTGTCTGGGAATTCGGTTTATGTTAAAGACAATTTAATATAAACTTGTGGGTGAGAAACATGGAACGAGTAGAAGTCTAAACAATACATTACTGTCGATGTAATCACCTCGGGTGTGTTTTAACACCCACTGTACCTGATCCATTATGGCAGTGACACATAACCATTGTCAGAGGAATGAAATTCTGTGGATGACTGGACACAGTCTGTGTATAAGTATGTGAGTGTGTGTGTGTGTGTGTGTGGTCACTCTGAGGTCACTCTAATGCAATTTCGCACCAAATCACATAATTAGCATAACATAATTAGCCACGCTTAGCTTTTCAAAACAGGCTTAATCCTCCAGCCATACAAACAGATTAGAAGCTTATGCTGCTCCTGCTTTCAATTAGCTCTCAGTCATGCTGGAGACAATGTGTGGGCTATCAGCTTTCAGAACAAGCTCAGTTATCATTTGAATGATGTTTTGATTGAGAATGATCCCTTACTGGAAAAAAATAGGTCTTATAATTCACCATCTTCACAGACTGTAACTCATCTGTGCGTCATAGACAATTTGTCAGCAAATCTCTTTCCCTTTCATCATGGGTCGGTTTCTGACCCAAAAATCGCTATTGACCTGATGTTATTTGAGCAGTTGAAGCTTGTCGGCACTGCAAAAATGATATATTGGCAAGCGAAAACATCTTCAATGTAGTTGATATATCTAATATTTCTCATTTAGAGATCGCTGGAATCACATTATAAGATCATTTAACTTATTTCTAGACAGCTTTTACTTTTCTGTGGACAATAATATTGGTAACAGCAGATATTTGCTTTAAGAAATGATCAGCACTGGACAGATATTTGGTGTAATTACTGTAATTTCATGTAATTACTGTACTACAGAAGAGCAGAACGTTTAGGCGACACTGGGCCAAAATACCTTGAATTTATTCAATTTTATAATAATGATAATGATAGTAAATGGTAAATTTATCTGGAATGCAAATCCAGGTAATGTTAGTTGCAATATCAGCATTTTATTAATGTTTATGTATTGGTCTTAGTATCAGCATCAGCGGTTATGTACATGAAAAATATCAGTTATTAGCATTAGTAACTTGATTTTGTGAAATATTCTTTTCTATTAGCAGACAATTTTGCTTGTTTAATTCATTTGTGTGGTGCTTGTATGAGCGTGTCAGGCAAAGCAGGGTTGCATCTCCAGGTTGTGAGTGGTCCACCACCCAAAAATATCCAGCCAGCAGCATTTCATTCATTTCATCAAGTGAGATTGAGTGAGATATCGTGAGTGAGGCTGTGTTGAAGTGTGATACGTTAAAAACACAAAATATGACTTCACTTCTAAATCCTCAGTAAGGAATTTAAAGAGGCAGGACTACAACCACCCTGGGACTGTCTAAGGAATCATCCGTGGATTCAGGTATTCCACAATTATGGAACTCATACATTAGTTTCATAGACATTATTGAACATTTTGTAGTAATAAGCTTTAAGATTCATAGCAAAATAATAAGCATATACGGTCAAAATTGGGTTTTAACCTAAAAAGTCAGTTATGGGGCTTTCTTGAAGTTTTGAGTTGAATATTATGTTAAAAACTAAAAAAAGTTTTTTTTGCATGTAGAGTTTAAGAAATCAAATCGAACAGCATCAGACCACACAATCATATATGATCACTTTTGTTATCTTACATTTCTGCATGTTAGTTATTTAATGATTTCCATTCAGTTAACTTTATGTATCAGCAGCTTGGAATCTGCACCTTTTGAATTTAACAGCGATTGTGGTAGACGTGCACATTATTATAGTTTTTCTTGTTTGAAGGACACCGCTTTGGTCCAATCAGAAAGTGGCTTGCTTAGGCTTTAAATGATGGGGAGCAGTCAGTTATCATCTTAGACCACTCCTGCGTGAGGATTTTGCTGCTCTTGATGCGTCTCTAGTCCTGAGCTGTGTGATAATGAGTCCAGCAGGTCTGTGGAAACAGGACACAGGAAGGACAGTGCAGTTCTGGGTGACCGATGGCCTTCAGGCTTCATTATCAGCACCTGGGCAGCACATCTCCACTCCGTCCCATAGGAAGACGCCTCCGCCTCTTCTGGATGGCTCATATAAGGCTGGGCGAGTGCGAGGAGGAAGTGATGCCCCCTACTTCCTGGAGGTGTTTGTTTGTTTGCTGGCATGTTTACAGTAGAAGATAAATGACATAATTTCCTGTGCACAGGATTCTCTCTCAGCCTCTCTGTTTCTGTCCTTATCTCCCTCTGTTACTATCTGTACACACACCCCCCCCCCCCCTCTCTCTCTCTGTCTCTCTCTCTCTCTCCTGCTTCATCAGCAGATTTTCTCTCTCTGCATTCTCACTCACTTCTCTTTTGTCTCTCCCCTCAGGATTTTTCTCTCCCCATCTCTTTCTCTCTGTCTCTTTCTCACCCACTCTCTCTTTCTGTCCTTCCGTCCTCTCTCACTTCTCTCTCTCTCTCATTTCTCTCTCTCTTTCTTTACCTCTCCCCAACTTTTTCTCTCCCATCTCTCTAACCCACTCTCTTCCACACCCTCTCTGCCACTCTCCTTTTCTCTCACACATAATCTCTCTTTTTAACTCTTGCTCTCCTCCTCTTAACCTCATTCTCCCTCAACCTTTCTCTTAACTCTGTCTGTTTTGTTTCTGTCTTCTCTTCTTCTTTCTTTCCTGCTGCATCACCAGATTTTGTCTCTCTCTTCTCACTCACTTCTCACTCTCTCTCTCTTACTCTCTCTCTCTCTCTCCCTCTCTCCCTCTTTGTCCCTGCCTCACTTTTTCCCCTCTCCATCTCTCTCTTTTCCAGTTTCTATTTCTCTGTTGCCTTCTCTCCTTCCTTCTCTCATTCCCCCTTTCTCTCTCTCTCTGATGCTATCTTCAGGAATCTCCTGCATGGAGATCAGGTCCATGATGGATCCACTAATCTGTTGAAATGAAAGTCTTTCTTGGTCATTTCAGAAATGGAATGGAATGAAAAGCTCTGAAGGTATTAAATTCTATAATATATTGCCTCCCTCTACGGAGAGCAGTACAGGAATAGCGAATAAATCAATACAGAAAACGGCTTGAACACAGTGCTGAAATATTAAACGAGCGATACACGACACAGTCCAACGCTTATTTGGTAAAGAATCTATTACAGTACGGATACTTTCTGAAGTTGCATGTGGGATTGAATTTGGAGCGTGGGTTTTGGTGGGGTTGGGGGGGTTAGGAGCTTTGAGGACTCATTGTGCTGAAACTGAGAAGCGGTTTGATCAATAAGACGCAAGGGAGAGCGAAGTCACGCGGGAGAACAGCGGTGGAGTGAGATTGTGGAGTAAGCTCTGTGATGATTGCTTACTGCTTCAGAAAAAAGGTAGCTTAGAATTGTCTTGATTCTAATGTGCACATTGGTTCTACACAAATGAAATAAACTATTTCAACACAGTTACTGTAGTTTGTTTTTCTTACTTTTGGCAAGAATTGTGTTGTTGAAATGCATTTTATTCATGTGGAAGCAATCTACACATCAGAGCCCCACTTTTCTCTTTCTCGCTCTTTCTCATGCTGCTCATAATGCTTGTACATTTACAAAATGCCACCTTCCTCGCCCCCTAAAAATATTATGCCCCTGTGTGAAAATTATCTGCAATTATTTCAAAAAGACAGTGTAATTTGCTGGTAAAGTGCTATTTCTATGTCTCACCTAAGCTGATGCTTTACTGTTTTCTAAAGCACTGTATAATCAAAGTTGAAGGGGAGCTCCGCTGATTTTTCAGAAGTTCTACATAGTCAGATGGTTGACGTGTAAACAAAGTCATTCAGAGTGGTTTGGCATGAAATGCTCCGTTCTAGAGGACCTTACAGAGTCAATTTTTTTAACAGTGGTGGTGATAGGAACCAGACGTCCGAAGAATTTATGAGCAGAATCTAAAAGCTCCCTCAGAGAAATGTATTACATGAAGTGGTTAGATATGTCCTGCCTGATGTCAGTCACATTGTTTATTGTAGTTTTGTCATTTTTTATTTGTAGTTTTATTATTATTTTTTGGCTTAAAATGTATTTTAATCCGTTCATGGCAGTAGAGGTGCATGCAGAGCATTGTAAGGTAAAGTAGTACCCAAAGAAAACAACATTTTCAGACTAATTTACCATCATGAACATTATATATAAAACTCAGAAGTCGTGTAGGTTACTAGCAGTTTTGTATAGTAAATAAAACGCTTAAGTTTGTGTCGTAGACATGGCGACCCCTGGTTCCTATCACCACCACTGTAAATAAATCAGAGTCAGTACGTTTTTCTACAATTAACCATTTCACATCAAACCACTCTGAATGAATTTGCTAACATCTCATAGACTGAATTATGCAGAAATGTAGAAAAATTGGTGGGAAAATGTATCTTATTTTTCCCCTGAGGCCCATTTATAACATCTGCTTGGTTTTACTTACCAGAAAAGTCATAATTCATTTCTGCATACCACTTTCCAACTTATCTTTATCCCATAGAACAGGGGTGCCCAATCCTGGTCCCAAAGATGTACCATCTTGCAGAGTTCGGATCCACCACACCTGGCTCTAATAGATGTCTTTGAAGACCTTCATTATCTGGATCAGGTGTGTTAGATTAGAGTTGGAGCTAAACTCAACAGGGCAGTAGATTGAAGACCTGGATTGGGTGCTCCCGCCTTAGAAAGAGACAGAGTGAGGGAGAGAGAGGGTGAGAGCAAGAAGGGATTTGAGGGGGAAATGAAATGTTAAGGTGGCATAATTTAAGCAGGCAATGTGAGGGTTCTGCCCCAAGGCCAATACAACCGTAATCTCCAGCCTGATTTTTCTCCTGATCCCTAAGGGCTGAAAACAGTAACGAGGGAGAGACAGACACACGCCAGCCTCACAGACACACACACATACAGACACACACATATACATACACACCCACTTGTAAAAGTATCTCTGTGAGGTTTTTCCATTAAGTTGCACAATACTGTGAATAATGCTATGCATACACTTACACGTAATCCTAACTGTAGCATTAGTAACTGAATTATTTTGGCTGCTTTAATTCTGTTCAAATTATGCATATTTCTCTAGCAAAAAAGAAAACAACTTTTTTGTATGATTTCCAATCATCCTCAGGGCATTTGGTCCCCACAGCACACCAATACATACATTACAAACACTATTTATCTGAGCTCACACACTGCTAAGCCTCTATTCTGAAATATTCATGAAATCACCACAATTGGACCCTGCAATTTGAATTTAGCCAGCGGCTGCGCTGTGGGTGTACATGCTGATTGAATGTCTGTATTTTCCAGTTTAATTGATAAACCAAGGCCACAGTAGCTGTTTTAGTGATTGTGCAGGTTGATGGGAAATTATAGTGTGGTGGGTCTCAACAGCTGTTTGCAGTGACCATCCACAATTAAAAAAACAGCTGGTGGTGCTGGTGGACCCTCTTCAACTGAGGAGCTGGAGAGAAGGGAGGGAGTTAGAGAAAGAGACTGACTCAGATCAAAAAAATGTAGGTCCAGCACTTTGCTGCCTGCAGCGAAAGCTCGAATCAAAAAGATCCACTGTAAGCTTGGCCAGAGCCCCGGGCTGGATCGGTTTTTCAGCGGAACTGTTCTAGAGCAGCGCCTGCCAACTTCAGAGAGAGAAGGAGGAAAGGAATACATATTTGATAGATCATCTCTGAGAAAGTATAGAGTTACGTAAAGTGCATACAGCTCCAGACTTCAGATTAGTGACTATAGATCTAAATGATTCGCTTTAATTATGGTTACAAATTGTAAAATAGTGCAGATATAAATCTTTTAGCTCATTAAATAAATGAATACAGTACTGAGCAAAAGCCAGAGCCTTCGTTCATTCACTTTCCAGTCAAAACAAAAAGAACAAGTTATTAATTTTTCACTGTCCAAAAAAAAGCAGAAAACACATGTTTAACAGTGATTTACACAGAAGTACATTTTGGTTTCAGTACTTAATGTTTTTCCAGAGTCTTTGCCTTTATTACAGCTTCATCTATCTATCTATCTATCTATCTATCTATCTATCTATCTATCTATCTATCTATCTATCTATCTATCTATCTATCTATCTATCTATCCACTCTTCTGTCTGTCTATCTATCTATCTATCTATCTATCTATCTATCTATCTATCTATCTATCTATCTATCTATCTATCCACTCTTCTGTCTGTCTATCTATCTATCTATCTATCTATCTATCTATCTATCTATCTATCTATCTATCTATCTATCTATCTATCTATTCACTCTTCTGTCTGTCTATCTATCTATCTATCTATCTATCTATCTATCTATCTATCTATCTATCTATCTATCTATCTATCTATCTATCCACTCTTCTGTCTATCTATCTATCTATCTATCTATCTATCTATCTATCTATCTATCTATCTATCTATCTATCTATCTATCTATCTATCTATCTATCCACTCTTCTGTCTGTCTATCTATCTATCTATCTATCTATCTATCTATCTATCTATCTATCTATCTATCTATCTACCTATCTATCTATCTATCTATCTATCTATCTATCTATCTATCTATCTATCCACTCTTCTGTCTGTCTATCTATCTATCTATCTATCTATCTATCTATCTATCTATCTATCTATCTATCTATCTATCTATCCACTCTTCTGTCTGTCTATCTATCTATCTATCTATCTATCTATCTATCTATCTATCTATCTATCTATCTATCTATCTATTCACTCTTCTGTCTGTCTATCTATCTATCTATCTATCTATCTATCTATCTATCTATCTATCTATCTATCTATCTATCTATCTATCTATCTATCTATCCACTCTTCTGTCTGTCTATCTATCTATCTATCTATCTATCTATCTATCTATCTATCTATCTATCTATCTATCTATCTATCTATTCACTCTATCTATCTATCTATTCACTCTTCTATCTATCTATCTATCTATCTATCTATCTATCTATCTATCTATCTATCTATCTATCTATCTATCTATCTATTCACTCTTCCTTCTATCTATCTATCTTCCTTATTTTCACTCTCTCTGGGTTACTCTCACTCGTTTATGATGTAGTAATAGCAATTTTCATCTATACAGCCTTCTTTTGGTTGTTTGTATGATGTTATATTTTCACATATCTATCTAATGAACACTGTATTTCAGTTTTGGCCTTCACAAGTAACAAAAAATAAATAAAACTAGAATAGATCAAAACATAAAACCACACAAACAGACGCCCTGCTGCTTACTGACAATGTGGCGCAGTGCTGTATTTGTACACTCCTGGCTCCAATATTAACCCAGTGTGTAGGATAAGCAATCAATTCTTCTCTCGCCACTTCTCTCCGGTCACTCCTTATCCTGTGTCTTTCCCCTTCCTCTTTCCTGCTTCCTGTAGGCCTCACTAAATCAGGTATGTGGCTTCCAGCAGGTTAAGCCGATGTGGAAACGTGTGGTTGACCGTTGCTCTGTATAGCTTATTTAGATACTTTCCAGTTTGACTGTTTGAAATGCTAGATGAAAGAGTATAAATGTTGATTAGGGTAGCCAGGATAGCGATGAGCAAACATAGAGGCCTTGAGGTAGAGCTGTTAAAACTCTCACTGCTGGTTTGAAGTGAAAACATGTGAGGATGATAGAAAAGGGCAAATCTTACAGCAGCTTAGAGAAACCACTTGTCTAAAGAAATGTCATAGAAAGGGCTACAGGCTTTAGAGTGGATTAATTGTACCCAGGATATAGTGTTTTTTATGGTATCACAAGTTATTTTCTCACTGAATCAGCTTAGCTACAGGCATCAGCATGGCTCAGAAGCGGAAGCAAAAGCAAGTCGGTTCTAATTCTCACATAACGTTCCTGTCATCCTGAAATAAAATGTTTTAGCATTTGTTCATGTTAAGCACAATTCATCATGTTATAACATTTAAAAGACCATAATCTGAGTTGAAATGTAATGTAAAGACTTTTGCCTGCATCTAAACGCAGCAGTGAGCAGAAAAAAAGAAATTAACCAATAATATCATGCTTTGCTTTTTATAATGAACTTTTCTCTGATTTTTTTTTCTATACATATGTAGCAGAAGTAGTTTTATGTGTATGAAGTTTATCAAAATATTGCCTATAAAGTTCATTTAAAATAATGATTAAGTATTGTAGTTAACATGCATTATCTTCTATGTATGGAATTCTTGGGGTTGAATTGTATACGATGTCATCACTCTGCCGGTCACTGTTGTGTGTATGGACAGAGCTGAGAGCTGTGACCTATACCTTTTTATGACCCCAGCGTTCTGTTCCTGTGTTTGTCAGCTAATAAACTCAGCACTACGCCTGAACCAGAAGCTCCTGTGAAGAATCATCATTACACACTATAAGTGGTCACCAATACAGTATTACACATATAAATCTTCAACAATGCAAAACATTACAAATACTTTACAGATCATTCAAAATAGTCAACCAAAACAGATAAAAGTGTGTCCTACAAGTTAAAAGTCCAAGAGATTAAAAAAAAAAGTTTCATGGTTTGTTCTATAAGTATTTTACCGCAAACTTTGGAGTTAGTAACCAGCCAATCAAATCCAAACATTCTTGGAAAACTTCTCTTTAGGAAATTCCATGCATACCTTCTTTTATTTAGATCAAACTTAAGACCCAATTCCATTTCTTCTTTTTACCCCTACCCCTTGTTTTCTAGTGTCACCCTAACCCCTTGGAACTGAGTCACAAGGGTAGTGGTGGAAATTTTGCCCTACGAAATGGTACAACCCTCAATTTAAAAATAAAATAAACATTATTTATTCTGTAGGCAACCGGCCCGTCTTCGGTAATAACAGAGAAGGGAAGTTCAGCTCCTCACTGCTGGGCTTTAGTTACATTTAGGGTACCACATGCCTTCAAAGAGGGGGGACAATTATTTATTATTGCCCACCGCTAATTCTTCACTGAAATGAAGCTGAAGACAGCTATTCACCAGCTTCTTGTTCAAATTTTCCTGTTCCACCTTAAATAGAACAGCAGTTACTTTCTTGCGCTTGAAGGCATCAGAACTGCTGGACTATTTAAGGTGGAATGGGAAAGTTAGCTAGCTAGCTACCAAAACATTAGAGTGCTTTTAGTGATTTTTCTATGCTTATGAAGAAAATGACCATAATACACTGAAAGGACATTAAACTAAGATAATACAGTGGTTATAGCAACTTTTAACGGAGAAAATTGGTCTCTTGTGCTCCACCTTGCTGGTTTTTCTTTTTTTTTTCATAGCACTCGGTTTGGAGTGTGCCTCTAAAAAACCCCTTTTGGAGAGCCATATAGCCCTAAAACTTCACCCTACCCCTCTATCCCAACAAAATATTGGGACACCCTAACCCTAGATGTGAACACATAAAACAGAGGGCTAAGGGCTAAATGGTAGGGGCAAGGGGTGTAATTGGATTGGGCCTAAGTCTAATGTCCATTAAGTCTTAACTCATTCTATTCTAAATTTGATCAGACCTTGTGAATTTGAGTTTGAATAATCAATTCATTTGAAGTTGTATCGTTGATCTTCTTTATAGCTCTGCATAGGACATCATTTTAACAGTGATCGAACTTCTGCAAATGTTTAAAATGATATATTTCTCCATAATCTAAACATCTTGAGAGCTGACAGTGTCCATACAATTATAGATTAAATGAAAGCATGTGAGACTTGCTGTTAATTTTGTAATGTGTCAAACAGATTCAGACACTCGCAGATGTAAAACCAAAGGAGGCTTTACTTATAGACTCACAATCCAAGGTCATTGTCACAAAACAGGCATGGGTCAGCTCGAGAAAGCATAAGAAAGAAGAAATCACAGTCATATGACCAGCGGACAGTCTGAAAAGGGAAAGGCAAAAACGTAGTCAAAAATACAGGCAGAATGTCAAAGTCCGAAAACAGCAACCAGGCAAACAATCCAAGGGCCAGGGAAAAAAGGGCAAAGCCGAAGAACAAAGACAAGGTCATACACGAGAAACATATACCAGAATAAACGCTCAGCAGGTCACAGATTGGATTCAATATCTCACAACTTCCCTAACCTAAAGCCCGGGCTTATATACTAAACTATGTTTGTCATGTGATCAACAACACAGGTGACACACATTAGTATCTGGGAGAGCGAGGGCGCTGATAGGAACGCATGTGAGGTGTCAGGTGACCTCCCGGAGAGTTCTGGGAGGTTGAGTCCAGGTGAGTATCATTGTTTGTTGGCTGTGTGGAAGTCATGTGATCTCCCAGAGGATTCTGGGAGATCGAGTTCGAATCCAACGAAGCATTCAGAGGATGTGTGACAAATTTAGACATTTTGGAATTTGAAGGTAAGGCATCAATAATAAACTAGTTCTTAACACATTCTCGTTAAGTTGTAGGGTACAAGGACTATATTGCTGCTGTTGAATGGACCAGTAGAAATGGTCCAAATTAACTTGGAATAACACATTTGTACAATAACTTTTTCCTTCACCTGTAAAACTACCAATGGTTAAAACATATAACAATACAATAACAAAACTGGAAACAGAACATTGGATTTACTTTTTTCCATTTGGATTTGTATTCCACTAAAAGGTGTAAACATCAAGAGAGGACTACAGTACTGTTCTCCTCTGGGAAAGTATTGTTCCATATGGAAAATATAATGACTTACTGTTACATTTCACTTATTCAAAAATACTTTTCATCTAATGCTGTCCAACTACTCTCCAAATACTTATTTGTAGTAGATTTGTTATGTAACGTCGGCTACACAAACAGTTCAACTCTTTACGTTGTTTTGGCAGCACAGCGTTGGCCCTACAGTACTAGAACCTGGTGGCGCAGGTCACTAGTCAGTTTTCATCATGTTGTCTTAGCTGAGCAGGTGGAAAATGGGGTGGAGTTATGTGGTGAAGGGGAGTGTCTTAAACATGATTGACAGAAGGTCGGTGTAAACACAGACAAACCCTCTGGTCCTTAGTGCAGCTTTTCAAACAGGGTTTCTCAGGCACATAATACACTTGTGCTGATGCCAATTGTATTTTATGTATCATGTAAAAATATTCCAGGTTATTTGTACTAGTTAGAAAAGAAAAAAAATCGCCTGGTGCACCTTTTCAGTTTTGTTCTTGCCCCTGGCAGAATATCGTTCAATTCAGGTTTCCATTTGGGTTTTTGGAATCAGAATGGAGCCCAGTACTTCAGTTACTGTCTCCGTCAAATGGTGAAGAATAGCGACTATTTCATGCTCTCTCATGCCTAGTAATGAGTTCATAAATTCGCTTAATGATTTGCAGTGTAATGTCATTATAGGCAACGTAACCACACAAGTAGCGGCCAGCAATCTCCATTATTAACACTTTGGTGCCCTGCAGTAGTGCAGTCTGCCTCAGATGCTTATTTCTCCCTCTTCATGAGCTCTAATTGATTAGGCTGGGGCTGATAATAGAGATTGATAATGGAAGTTACAGCGGTGCCCCTTCGTTTTCCAGACCCAAATCAGCCTTCTTTTTCCTCTTCTACACCAAATCAATCACACCACTGCTGTCCCCTCCCCAGCCTCTCCCTCTCTCTCTCATCCCACCCCCAGTGCTCTGCTCTCGCTCTGGCTGTGTCAGCTGGGCTAGGAGCTCGTGTGCATTAATTAAGACGCAGAGAATGTCGTCTCCGCAGCAGCCGCCCGCAAGGTCACCTCTGCCTTTCAGAAAGACCCCACCTCAGATATGGCTATTCAGAAAGCACCTCTTTCAACATAAAACACAGGAGAGCTTGGTTTGAATGATGATGTGCGCCTGATGTACTGTAAGATAGGGGTCCTCTATGAACTGCATTAACTGCCATTATTTCTGTTTATTATAGGATTCGCACAATAGAAACTACTAAAGAAAAGGCCACACTCTCACATTTGCCACTGCTGGGTTTAGCTGCATCACTGTAGCAGATACCCTTTACAATTTCTTTGCATCATGCCAAAAGCATCATTGATTAGTTCTAATTCTTAACACATGAAATGACAGTGTTTTGACAAAAAGTGAGACACTCAACTTTTCTTTATGTTAAAAGTGATTTCTGGGAAATTTGTCAGGTACATACAGAGACATCATAAAGGAGCAGACAGGTCACTGGTTGAAATTTGAATGGGAAAGCTCATAGAACTCAACATGGGAACTGTTTGCAGAGAAAGTCCTGTAGAGATTTGTGCAAATACAGTGAACAGAAAAGCCTGGAAAAAAAACATGCTTTTAAATTTTATGCATTACTGAGCCAAACACTATAAGCTATTTATGAGATTTTTTCAAATATGTTTTTGAAGCAGTAATTTGACCTTCAGCTTTGAGTATTTGGTCTCTCCTCAAAGAGGTAAGAGTCTGGTGTTGTATGACTGGAAATAACTGCCCGGCAGTGTTGAAAAGATGGTCGTGATTGAACACACTTTCCTTTAAGGACTTTGGCATCTAAAAAAGAATGTATTTATGGATGAAGCGTGCATTGGTCAATTAATGTTAACGTTTTCAGTTTAAAGGTCTGATTTCTGGCTCATTCTTTCAGGGTGCACTACACTCTAACATCCATACAACTAGATACCCAGTAAAGCCAGGCTTTTCTGAGAGAGAGAATTGCAAGATGTTTCAGAGTGTGTGTGTGCGTGCGTGAAGGGGCAGCGGGGCGCTGTGTGGTCCGGCTGTGAGAAGGCTCTCTGTATGCTTATCATCTGTTGCTTATCTCCCTGTGCACCCCTGAATTGCAGTGACCTGCAGGTGAGGCGCACGGAGACCCCACACACGGCTCACAAATTACAGAGTGCGAGAGAGGGGGGTGGGGGGGGAGTGGGGGGGAGGAAGAAGGAGAGATGGAGGGGAGGAAAGGTGACAAAGGTTAAAGTCTTTTGTTACCTGCGAACCAGAGGTCATCTCTCCCTCTCACTGCCTTTCTCCCTTTCTCTTTTTATGTTGGCAGCTAATCAGCACTGGCTAATGAGGACGTATTCTCCGCTGGTCTTTGACGTTGCTTTGCTATCATTATCTCAGCAAGGAGGAAAAGAGCTGGGCTGTAGTAGCAGCATGCCCCAGCTCTACCTTCCAACAGCCACAGTATTGCACCCCTTTTGCTCAATACAAGCCACTGAAGAACAGAGCACAATTACACGTTTGCTGGTGTTGTGTTGCGGTGCATCAGCATATCATCTTAAAGAAGTATTATAGAAAATACCTCTCACTTTTTTAAAATAAAAGAGTTTAATGTGGTAGATAAAGACTGATAACATTTCTCAATGGTCCATTCACTCCCCAGTCCATATAATCCATTTATAGAAACGTAGCTAAAAAGTTTGAAGTCACTGAATTTGGGTGGCTTTGTCACAAAAGCCAACACATTCACACATATTGGCTTTTTCAGACTAAAATAGCCTGCCCACTCATGCTGCGTTTTTCAGTCTAGACTGTAGTGGATCATGAATAAAAAAAAATTGCTTACATGTTTCATTCTTAAAGTTACAGTAACAAAAACAGTAGTCGTGTGAAAATGAATTATAACTGTGTGGTCTCATAATATAATAATTATAACTGCTGGTTTCAGAGAAAATGCAAGGAAATGCAGAGGAAAACACAAATAAAATGTACGATATAGGCCTTTTAATGTACCAGTCACTTTTTAATGTCTTGTATAAGATGCTGAAATCTTATCATCACTGTCCTTATAGAAAACCACACCTCTCCCAAACAATAAGTGGCAGTTAAAACTCAAGTGAATTATATGTGTTCATATACTGTGACCGACATCTTCACTAAGTACGCCGTCTACACTCATTGCCCATTTTATCAGCTCCACTTACTTTGCAGTTGTGCAATTACAGAATATTATTATTATTATTGTTATTCTTCTTATTATTATTGCTCTGCATTACTTTGCCCTCTTTTACGCAGTTACACAGTCTAAACAGCAGCTGGAGTTCAAATGGTATTAAAAAAATTTCTGTTGGAACAAAATCTTCCATCTTCAAAAAGATAACTTTACAGGAGAAGGAAAAATATTCTTAACTTGTAATGGAAATCAGTTTACAAGTCATTTTGGACTAGTTCTATTGCCCTGTTCATCTTGAAATATGAACATATAGCAAAGGATGACTGGAGTTTTCAAATTATGCAAAGACTAAAAATGATAAAAATGGAGATTTTTCACTACAGTTACAATATACTGAGTTGCCATTTTATTGGAAACACCCATCTTATACTGACACTCACTTACAGGTGCATCTCGCAGGTTTACAATAACCGACTGTAAACAATTTATCAGTTGCCTGTACCAACACTGACCACATTTTATTTGGGTGGTGGCCCAGCATAGCAGTGATACTGACGTAGTGGTAGTAACAGATTACAGTTAGTAATTGTAGACAGGTTTCCTATATGGTAGATCTGCCTGATAAAATGTCTTGCAATAGTAAAAAAAAAAAAGACTAAATAATAGTAAATAATAATAACAACAACAATAACAACAACAATAACAATAATAATAATAATAATAATAATATCTGAAAGCAGTTTTATTCATATAAAATCATGATTTTTTTGTGTTCTTGTTTGTCTTTCCTTTTCTGTGTAAATCTAAGAGATGTTTCCTGAGAGCCCACTGTAGAGGGAATGTCTGAGTCTGTGGCTGAATTATGGCTGAAATTACTGTGTGAGTGATTGCTCACTCCTCATAGAACATAAAGGACACCTCTTATTCTCTCTCATAGATCCCTGCCTCTTTGTTGCTTGGCTATAAAGCTGAATAGAGACCATAAAAAGCTTAGTGCACAAAAACATGGAAACACAGCCAACAAGTGTGCTCCTCTAAGGCACAAACATACAGATGTTGTTGTTAAGGGCTACTTTTAGACATCAGAGGAAAGTACAGGCTAGATTTGCTGAGATTGTCTATATTGTCTGTGCCTCTTTCTTTATGCCTGTTTGTGTGTGTGTGTGTGTGTGTGTGTTGTGTGTATTCTATGCTTTTGGTAATATTCTGCAGTCAGTCTCTCCCTGAAGTGAAATGAAGTGCGCACTGGAGGTCAGTTACAACACATGCAAGTGAATCTTATGTGTTCAGTATTTCGACCGTCCACTTCATTAAGTATTCCACCTCTGCAGTCATTGTCTATTTTATCAGCTTTCCATATACATTCACTTTATAGTTCTACAATTACATTATTATTATTATTGTTGTTGTTGTTGTTGTTGTTGTTGTTGTTGTTATTTCTCTGTATACTTTGTTACTCTGTTCTCCTATGGTCAGGACCCTCACAGGACCGCCACATAGCAGGTATTATTTGGGCGGTGGATCATTCTCAGCGCTATACGTGCACAGCACCGATGTGGTGGGGGCGTGTTAATGTGTGTTGTGCTGCTACAAGTGGATCAGACACAGCAGTTGCTGCTGGAGTCTTTAAACACTGTGTCCACTCACTGTCCACTCTATTAGACACTCCTACCTTGTTGGTCCACCTTGTAGATGTAAAATCAGAGATGATAGCTCATCTGTTGCTGCACAGTTTGTGTTAGTGTAACGCTTGGAGACAGTCTACCTTTAAATGTTTACTCCAAACCAGATAGGAGTGAAAGGGAGGAGAGGAGTTGATGCTGACCATGACTTAAACATACGTTGGCTGTATTCCAACTTGTTAGTTCATTAGCCTACGTGACCATACAGTCAGGTCTCAAGGCTTTGCCTGGCTGTTCAGACATTATAAAAGCAGTCCAAAGCCCAGTGGTGTTATATACAGATATTAAAAACATGAAAGAAGAGTGAGGTCCAGTGATCTTTGTTGTATTACAGTGCAAACCCCCCTCTCTTCTCCCCAGCAGAGCTATTATCCTGTGCACATTACTTGGGTGTGTCTTAAAAAACAGTGCACCTTTACCAGCCATTACATTAGTCAGCCTCTAGTCCTTCATCAGTGGTCGCAGGACGCTGTTGGCTGGATATTTTTGGTTGGTGGACTATTCTCAGTCCAGCAGTGACACTGAGGTGTTTAAAACCTCCAGCAGCCCTGCTATGTCTCCTACCTGTGTAACATTTGTTAACATGCCACCACCTTGTGAGTGTTGCTTCAGTGCTGCGAAGGATCCACCACCCAAATAATACCTGCTCTGTGGTGGTCCTGGGAGGGGGCGGTTCTGACCAATAAAGGACAGGGTGAATGGAGTTAACAAAGTATGCAAAGAAACAAATGGACTACAGTCTGTCGTTGTAAAACCACAAAGTGCACCTATATAGTAAGTGGAGCTGATAAAATGGACAATGGGTGTAGAAACAAGGAGGTGTACTTACTGGAATGGCCAGTATGTGCGCTCTCAGTGATGCACTGAATTTACTCTGTTCAGAATATGTACATTATTTCCATGTAAATAGAATATATTACATCAACACTATTCTGTCTTTGTGTATCACATTTAGCAGTAATTCTACTGATGTCATATATTTAATTCATGTGGATTCATTTTGTTGCAGCAGATATGTCTATAAAATGATTGTAATGGGCTAATCCTGTCAGCTTTATGTACTTCAAATGATATATGCAAAATAGTAAACAGAGTTGCTATAAAATGTAAAATGACTGGTGCAAATGTCCAGGCATAGGCCCTATCATCATTGTGAGTTCAGTCCTGGCAGTTCTACAGCTACCTTTGACCCATATTTTAAGAGAGTAAAACTGACCTCACTCTCTCTGGGTGGTAGAATGACCCTAGCTCCCCCTTCAGGCAGCTAGAGGCCGGCCAATGCAGGCATTTGTTAGCTAATGTAACAGAACTGGCAGTAGCATTCTCCTCCAAGCATGTGGAGCTATCCAAAGACAAAAAACACAGCTTAGTGGCATTATATAATCAGGGAAACTTAGCTGACAGATAATACTGGACATGACTAAGAATTGAAATGACCAAGAAAGCTAGACCTGTCTAGGGTGTTTCCTGCCTTCAGCTCATTGACCGCTGGGATAGGCTTCAGCACGCCCTGCAGCCCAGATGGATAAGCGGCTTAGAAAATGTATGCGTGTTTGTGTGTGTGTGTGTGTGTGTGTGTGTGTGTGTGTGTGTGTGTGTGTGTGTGTGTGTGTGTGAGAAAGCTATAAAGGAAAACGTGGCTGACAAAAAATAGGCTTGACAAAAAAACAAACAAACAAAAACAATGATACATAACAAAACATTACACATCATAAATATGATTGCACATGATAATTATTGTATATAGATAATTCAAGTGGAATATTTATGATTTCACTTCTTGAAATATTGAATAAAACATCGAAACTGACGGTGAGGTGTTATTATTTCTTAGGGATGCACTTGGTTGCGGATATCAGCTGATAACAATGCTGACAAATAAACGTTGGGATGAGGTCCACTTGAGTAAGTATTAATATTGTAGCACGGCAGTCCAGCATCCCCTAAATGTTCTGCTCTTCTGGTGTACAATAAATACATCGGTTTATGATCAGTCAAATGTGAATATCTGTCCAATATTAATATTTTGTAAGCAAATATCTGCTGATACTGATATGATTCTAGTATCATTGTGCATCCTTTGCTATTATCATTATGCATCATTTACTATTTAAAAATGACATCTAATATTGAATATAGCATCTAAAAATACCTTGTGATGTCCTTATATCTTAAATCTGTTTTGTGTCATTGTGTTAGAAAGTTATTATTGCTATACGATAACAAATGATTCAAGACTTAAACGATAGTGAGGGTTTGCTGTATGAGTGTGTGTTTTCCTGGTTTTTCAGTTAAAGCCCAGTATCTGACTCTTATTCCCTGATCCAGTCAGGGGTGAAATCGGCCAGGCTGGAGCAGGGCACCCCACTGCCACACCTTTTCAAACTCCACACACTGCAGTTACAGCCTCAGCTCACTCAGCAGCCACTCTGTATTTACAGCCATTACCATGGTAATGACATGTGTGTGTGCGTGTGTGTGTGTGTGTGTGTGTGTGTGTGTGTGTGTGTGTGTGTGAGGGGTAACATCTGGAGCACAGTTAGAGCTTGGAGATAAAATATGACCTGCTGAGCACCCAAAGTGGAAAGCGCTGTAGTGATGTGTCTCCATTAGGTGGACACTGGTGTGAGTGTATGCGTGTCACCGTGCTACCCTGTAGCGCCAGACCCATCACATTCAGTCCCAAATTACATTCTAGCCCCAACGTGTCTGCGTGCTAATTCAGTCTCCGGGTCTCTTCCGTCTTATCCATCTAGTTTTTTCTTTGAAAAACAAATTACAGCAATGACAAAAAAATCTATTTCTCTGGGTCGAAAAGGCTAAGTAGCTGAACCGGATGAGGCATTGTATAAACAGATAAATGAACACTAGAATGGCATGTTTGCTGTGGCGGCCAGATAATTGGCCGACATTTCAGGGGCCGTTCGTGACAGCTTTGACAATTGTTCTTTTCAGCTCATGCGCCACTGTCCCATCAACACCAAGCAGCATTCGGCAGATCAGCCGATGTTAGTGCTGTAATTTGCAAGCAAATTTATGTATTCTACTTCCTGGCAGATGAGTCCAATTAACCCGATGAAATCAAATGGAGTTTGATACATCTGGATATGAAAATGTATAATGGTCCCATGGGGAGCACTGCTTCGCAAAGGTTGCTTAAGACATGGCTTTAGCGTCCTTGTGGCCAAGTCTGATTGTTCCCTGAGGTGCTCATGCTTATTAATTGTCTGTGTTCTTCATCTGGCAGCTTTTCAAATGTTACAACCTGAACATTTACTAAAGTCCAACCAGTTAAGGAAGCTGTGTTCATTCAAAAAGCACAAATTTCAAATTATTGCATCTGATCGTTGCCAAACGTGTTTGTACTCCAAGGCCAAACGATGTGTTTTTCTTTTTTAAATGGTTCTGATTCTACAGTAAATGTGGTTTGTACTTCATCAGCTGCGCTGAAGGCAAAATTCTTCAATATCACATAATTAAAAACGTGAGGAGCGGAGGGAGGGCGGTGGAAGAAGCGAGAGAGGAGGGCGGTGTGTAAAGAATGACTTATTAATTCTTTCTGTGTCCGTGACCTTGCGGGTCAGCGGTGCTGTGTTGTATTTCGGGGAAACGGTAGAGGAGCGAATGTAATAGACGTTGAAGCATTTTGCTCTTGTCCTTGCTCAGTGAAATGGCCGCTTTGGCACTGTGCTAAGCACAGAGAACGATTCAAGATTCAAGATTCACCACATTGTCCGTGAAAAGGGTGGAAATTTGCCTCGTGACCCCCAAAATGCCACACATTAGACACAACACACACAGCTCCAAGGACAACCAAATAACAGTCAAAATAAAATAAAAATAAAAAAAGATAGATCCTGCAGATCAAATAAAACTCCTTAAATTTGGACAAAATTCTAAATGTTATAATACAAGCCAGTGTTACAGTAGAATATCTTGCCTTGCACGACAGAAAGAGCAGAACAGGTGATGTTTTAGACATATAAATATTTTGGGCTGGAGTTCCAGACCAGCTATTCTCCTCCTGCAGAGAGAAGCAGATAAGAAAGAATGTTTACGAGTGTGTGAGGCAGCGCGGACAATGTGAGGTGTTTGTGTGTGTCTGTGTGTCATATCCCTCTGACAGAGGGACAGAATCAATACGCGGCATTAATGTTTCATTAGCTTTTGTGTGTGTGTGTGTGTGTGTGTGTGCGCACTCTGAAGCTCTGAAGGTTACCAAGTCATCACCATTTACCCCAAAGAACCCCAAACCCTCAATGTCACTCTCTCTCTTTTGTTCTGTATGTGTGTGTGTGTGTGTGTAGAGATGTATATAAGGTGACCCCAAACTACTTTCTTAATAGCAGTTTTCACCTGCAACTTCTCTCTCTCTACCTCTGTCTCTCTACCTTCATGTATCTCTCTATCTCTACCTCTCTTTCCCTCTCTTTATCTTTCTTGCTGTTTGTTTGTTTCCTTCTCACTATAACTCATTACCTCTGTCCCACTTTCTCTCTCTCTCTCTCTCCTTCTTACTATATCTCTTCTTTCCCTCTCTATCCCACTTTATTTCTCTCTCTCTCTCTCTCTCTCTCTCTCTCTCTCTTTCCCTCTCTATCCCACTTTCTCTCTCTCTTTGTCCTTCTTACTATATCTCTTTCCCTCTCTATCCCATTCTCTCTCTCTCTCTCTCTCTCTCTCTCTCTCCCTCTCTTCCTCTCTCCTTCTTACACTATCTCGTTCCCTCTCTCTCCCACTTTCTCTCTCTCTCTTTTTTCTTGACCTTTCCTTCTTCCTGCCTGTCTTACATCTTTCTTTCTTTCTTTCTTTTTCTTTTTTACTTTCCCTTTCTCTCTCTATGTTTTGAACCCTCTTTTATTTGTAATCTGTATTTTCATCCACAACCTTAAAACTAATCTCTCTCTCTGTCTCACTCTCTCTGTTTCTCTCTCTCTCTCTACCTTCATGTATCTCTCTATCTCCATTCTTTCTCTCTCTCTCTTTCTCTACTTATCCCTCTCTCTCTCTCTCTTTCTCTCTGTCTCTCTCTCCCTCTCTTCTCTTTCTTTGATGTTCTTTGTTCATCCTATTGAGTGTAGACAGAACTGGAAAATGATCCATTAAGTGCAGTATTGTGGTCTGTTCTCGGAAATCATGAAAATCATGCGCTGTGTTTGCGGAGGCTAATTATCTTCAGCAGAAAAGCATAAACAGGTTCCCCTTTCTGTTTTACATGTGGAGTCTGTAACTCATTTTCAGCACTTATTTCAGAGGGACAGCGGGCAGCTATCCATTTCACTGCACTGATGCTGAGCAACTAGCTTAATGTGTGTTGTTCTAATGCTTGTGTTTATATTTGTTATAATGCGCTTGAGGCAGAGGGCGAGCTTGTTAAGCATTGCCTGCACAGACATAATAATAACTGCCAGATTTGCTCACATAGGCTCATTCTCTCTCTCTCTCTCTCTCTCTCTCTCTCTCTCTCTGCTCACTCTCTCTGTCTGTTTTGCTGTACAGTAGATAGTTGTAGGGGTATGTATATGACAGTATGGTTTCTAGAACTAAACCACTCATGTACTTAGAACACTGGCCAATAGGCCCCTATACATGCTCCCCCCACAAATGGCAAAAATGTGCACCCCCTTCAACTCAGCAGCATGTACAAACCACATGGATAGCCTTTAGCCTTAGTTTTATAAGTGTGACTGTCATTTATTTATATGTATTTATCTGTAATTATATGATTATCAGCACTAAACTGAGAGTCTGGTTCAATTAGAGGACAGTTTCAGACATGAAGGTATGTTTTAGATGGAACATGTTGCTGAGGGGATTTAAAAAATAAAGTTTTGGGACAATTAGAGACCCTATAAACAACAACGAGTATGTTGTCCAATTGTCAAATTAAAATTGCATAGCAATAAGGGACTTTTTCGGCATGAGATGAAGTGCACCTTTTTATGTGAGACTTTAAAAGGAGGATGTGCAGTTTGATGAATTTGATTGACAAGTAGTTGATCAAGACATTGATTTGAGAGAGTGACAACAGCCAAGACAACTGATAAACTTATCAAATATATAATAATATAATATAATATGTGTGTTCAAAAACATCCAGTTTAGTTTCTTCTCTATGTTCAGTGAGGCATCCTGGATATTGACTGGTCATCAGTGGATGATGTGACACATTTTTTGTTTTGCTCAACAGAAAAGTGCTCAAAGTTTTATAACTGCTCGGTCACAGTGCTTGTTGCTGCATAGGCAGGTCCAGTAGGCATTTTTTCACCACACTGATATTACGGTAGCTACTCAGAGACCTAATCACGGGTAGGCCTGAGTAACATTGATTACAAGCCTACCAAATCAAATGCAGATAGAATATTTATTGAGCTGCATTTTTTAAGATAATGAAATTTGATTTGTTCTCTGTGAGTGCTGTCACTGTATTATGGCCAATCAAAATAATCATGCTGTCTGCCAACCTGCACCTTATTTTTTCAGCCCTCCAATTACTGCTTAGCAACCGCTGTTATCCACCATTGCCGTGTTTATCGCTGTACAAGAAGCTACTGAAGACCAATTACACTGATAACGAATGGGCCAGTAAAATCTCTTACACATTACATCACCGGACCTCCTCCTGGTAACACCAGTCCAGCTCAAAATGGCTTTAGGAAACCTTAGCAACACAAAATATCAAGATATGTGTTGTATTTGTTGAAGAAGTATTGCAAAAATGAATGTATCACCCACGCCTAATTAGCATGTGGAGTTAATGGTGTCAGGCAGGCAGTGAGGATGATAGGCAGAGTTCTGGGGCAGCAGGCTGGCATGGGGCCGGCAGCGCACCCCTGGGGTTCTGCTGGGGCGAGGATGCCCCTCTTTGCCTCATGGCTTGTTTGGCAGGGGTGGGTGTAAGTGGAGCAATGCAATGTAATGAGCTGAAACTCTGCAAATTAAAACCAGGAGCAATTAGAAGAGATGACACAGAGCCAGAGCACTGACGCATGAGGAGATATCTCAGGGTGTGACATACACATACCCCAGAGCTGTCAGGTGCAGTAGACATGCATACTCACACACTTGTATGCTTTTATATAGATAGCAGTGTGTCATAAAGTGTCAGACGAAAGTCTGTTTGACGACTCAGCACAGCTGGGGGCTAGCCTGTGATGATTTAGACATGCAGTTGCTAAGTAGCTACATGATGCTAAGGCTGGGGTGTAAGCATTCATTCCTTATTTTCTACAGTGCAAAGCTCAAGAAGCAAACGTCTGATGTCAAGCATGTCTTAGCTTATCAAGGGGAAACTGTAAATATTGCAATAGCTCATGATTTCAATGCTTTTAAACTCAGGCATGCTTTTAATGTTGATGCTTACATAAGCTCTTAAAAAAGATGGTTCTTCTTTCTTTAGTAAAGAAAATGGTTCTAAATAGAAGTGGGAACACTCAAAGAACCTAAAGGGGTTCTTTGCATCACAAAAGGGTTTTTCAGATTGTTGAAGGATGTGTTGTATATTTACATTTACATTTACAGCATTTAGCAGACGCTCTTATCCGGAGCGACTTACAAGAAGTGCTTTGTCAATCTAGAGAAAGTATCTTTGCTAGTTACCAATAGCATATGGTTCTATTTGGAACCTTTTTTGAAAAGGGTTCTCTATTGCACCAAAATGTGTTCCTTTATTGTTACAGTGTCATGGTTGTTACAACAGAACTCTTTTCGATGTTGTACAGAACCCTTTTTCAAAAAGGCTCTACATAGAACCATCTACAGCACGTGCTTAATCAATATGAAGAACTATTTCATGATGCAAAAGCTTTTTAATCATGCAAAGGGTTCTTTGAGTGCTCCTGGATCTATCTAGAACCATTTTCTTTACTAAACAACCCTTGAAGAGCCACCTTTTTCAAATGAGTACATTTAAAAGCAAGTCATTTTAAAGTAAAGTTGTAAATAGAGCAGTTATACTTGTACTTAAGTAGGATTTTATCAAAGACATCTATACTTTGACTCAAATGGTGAATTTGTGTACTTTGTCCACTGTGGGTAAAGATACAGGTAAATACAAGCTATTTGGCAAGTTCTTGAAAGTTTATGTGTGCTGTTAAATAGTTAAAAAGAACAATCATACTGTTATTGTTAACATAGTAATTACACCATTACAGTTTGAACTAGTTAATTAAAACACAAAACACTATCATGGTGGGGGTCATAAAGCATGTAAAACATATTCAAGTGTATCTTCAAGTGTAACATTGGCACAAAAACTCCTGTGTAATTACCTGTAGATGAAACAATAAAAACACTAACAAAAAACCACCAAATTTGCGCTCTCTTTCACAGAGTGATGAACTCATCTTTACTTATCAGCCTCTCTGAGATGCTCTTTTCATACCCAGTGATGCCACTGACCTGTTGCCAGTTAACCTAATTAGTTGTGAGATGTTTCACCAGGGGTTTGTTCTTAGCATTATACGTCTTTTGTTGACTCTGTCCCAGCTGTTTTGGAACATGTTGCTAGCATCAATTTCAAAATAAAAATAAATAAATAAATAAACGTTCTCAGTTTCAACATTTCAACATTTTTCAATCTGTTTTTATTTACATTTTGCAACGTGTTCCCATAGGGTTTGGGAACAGGGTTGTACTTGACATTTGTGTATTTTATTATTATGGCATTTTAATTATAGGCTTAGATATTTTGTGAGTCTTTGTGAGTCAATGACAGTGGCATTTCTTACAGAAAATGCGTCATTTAAAAGAAGTGGAGCTGCAGAGGCTTTATCTGCTGTTCATCTCTCCAGTGGCTTCGGGTTTGGGTACTGTAAACACTCTTTTGGGATGAGCTGCAATTACTACATCCCTATGGCAAGAACTAAACAGTCCAGAAAGAAAGAAAGAACAAGAGCGATAGAGGGAGAGGAGCATTATTCTGTGCTTGGGGGTGGAGAAGTGGTGGTATAATTGCATCTTTCATCTGAATCCCGTGAGCACTGAAAGCCCTAAAGGTGACGGGAATCAAATAGCAAAGTTTCCTTTTGTTTTCCCACATGTTGTTGATGGCGTGTCCACAGATTTCTGGAGGCAGGGACAATGTAGTGTTTAAGGCCTTACCCACAGCATTTTGATGTTGATTTTAAGGAACTGTACATTTTATTAAGTGAAAATATATAATGTCAAAAACTAAAAACACACAAATAGTTTTAGTTACAGATGACTGGAAGTGTGAGTAAATGCCGTTAACATAACGAGTACCATTAATGATTTATTGTGTCAACGCATCATTGAATAGTTCTTGACTTAAACATAGGAAACAAACCTGTAATTGGTATAAAACCATTCCATTGTATGGATATGCATCTCAAGAACCGTCAATTCAAATGTTGTTTAGAGAAAGAGAAGTACTTATTCTATGGTTTTACTCCAAGGAGCCCTTTTTGGCACCATTATGTTTGTCTGGGATCGGGAAGCTTTAGGGAGAGTTTCAAGTGATGCTCTGTTTGAGCAGAATGTATTATATAAGCCCTCCAGAAAGCCCGGCAAACCAGCTGCAAAACAGTATGTCTCCATTCCTTATGTCTTTCCTTCTGCTTCTCTCTTTCTCTCTCCTTTTTCTCTCCCTCTGTTAGAATGATTGCTGTCCCTCTCTGCCCCATGCCTCCATTCTTCTCTGAACGACAAGTGAACCTGACTGCACTCTCTGCATGCCTGAGTGTGTTGTCTCTCTTTTTCTTTCTCTTTCTCTCTGTTTCTTATTTGTTTTCCTCTCTTTCTCTCCATCCATTGTTTGCCGTTCTGTCCTGCTCTTCCCTTCTCGTCTCTCTGGTCTCAGGCTTCATTAGGGAGATGCCTGCCTGATCAATAGGGCTACCTCTCTGGAGAGCAGGAGCAGAGTGTATGTGTGTGTGTGTGTGTGTGTGTGTGTGTGTGTGTGTGTGTGTGTGTGTCAGACATGAAGGGAGAGAAGGAGGGGGGCATAGACAGTGTGATGGGGGGTGGTGGTAATGTTGAAACCTGTGCATGTTGGTCTCTGTTCCCTTTGTAACCTGCTTGCCAACATCACACACACACACACACACACACACACACACACATACACCTGCAGGCCCAGAAGGGATGTTTGCAGTGCCATTAGCTGCCATGTCAGTGGCTTTATTTTATGACATGGCATAGAGCCATGGTGTAGTAGCTTTAGCTTTATAACATCAAAACCCCAGTGGACTACTACTACTACAGCATGTGGGGTGGGAGGTGGAGGGCTTATAGATTTGAGAGGTGCTTTGTTATATAATGAATCAAATAATACAATAAAAACAGTAATATATGGTATACAAATTACATTAGTAAAAGTTATGGTTTGCCTTCTCCTATAAAGTTACTACTTTGGAGCTACATGTTTTTGTGGGCAGCAGTGATAGATAGATAGATAGATAGATAGATAGATAGATAGATAGATAGATAGATAGATAGATAGATAGATAGATAGATAGATAGATAGATAGTTACACTGCTGCACTGTCTGCATTATTGTGCTGGATTCTCTCTTTATTCTAGTTTGGATTTTGCCTCCACCCTCGACCTCCCCCCACCCTCCCAGACCTGCTGTTTTTCTGTGGCAGTAATGAGACACTGATGTTATGAGAACCTGGTCCAGCAGCACATTAGGCAGAGAGGGAGAGAGAGAGGGAGAGAGAGAGAGAGAGAGAGAGAGATGGAGAAGAGAACACCTATTGCTCAGCTGCTCTGATTAGTGCCTGGTATGCAAATAAATGTTAAATATGTGCTTTATGACCGTTAGAAAGCCGTAGACAAGCCAGCTCTAGTTCTCTTCATCAGCTCACGAGAGTTGGCCCCAACTGTCTTATTAAGGCATTTAGGGAATTGGCAGCCTCTAAATATAACTCAAGCGCAATTAGTACATCATGAGTGCAGAAGTGGATGGAGGGTATTTTTACTGTTACAGCAACCCCCACCACCACTATCCCCCCACCTCCACCTCACACACACTCAGTTGATTTCTGTAATTAAGAATCTATGAGTCTTGGAGGAAAAACAAGCTGCATAAGGGCTTATTCAGGTGTTTTATTGTATTGAGAGCTTATTTGCTTGGTATGTCCATATTTGTGCATGTGTCCATATGCACATGTGTGCACACGATGCTCTTTTCCAGCTTATTGTATTGCCCTGAAGCAATTAAAGGTGTGTGTGCTGGTATATCATTTGTTGCATTAATGAGTTCGATTTCACAGAGCTGGGAGCATTAAGCACAGGCAGAGTAAAGCTCTCTTAGCCTCTGTATCCAACAGCACCTACAGCATCCTAATTAACCCATTTTACTTTTGTCTGTGCAGCAGTGAAACAGGAATCCTATTCATCGGTGTGGTTTTACTGCACTACAGCTCTCGCCTGAAAAAAGAGATTCTTAGAGGTTTCTTCAGTACAAGCAGTGGTTGTATACAGAACCATAATGACCAAATGAAAGCTTAAATTGTTTGTGGTTTGATGATTTTGTCATGTTTGATGGCTTAAAATTATTGTGTATTCTGTACTTATGATTATTACAATTACAACATTTATGTGACCCTTATTAGAGCCACAACAGGGAAATTTCAGCTCCACATTTAACCCATCTGTGAAGTGAAACACCACATACACACTAGTGAGCGCACACACACACTAGCGGGCAGTGAGCACACTTGCCTGGAGTGGTGGGCAGCCCTATGCCCAGGGTGCAGTTGGGGTTAGGTGTCTTGCTCAAGGACACCTCAGGCATGTACTGTCGGCTCTGGGGATTGAACAGGCGACCTTCCGGTCACAGGGCTGGTTCCCTAACCTGCAACCCACTGCCTTTGCATACAGCTGGATGCCCATTTTAATGCGCAATTACTGATTAATTGCTGAATTTAACCCTTAAAATCACAGACCTATTATATACTAAGGCTTATAATTCAGTAACTACCTGGACTTCTGTGCAAACTGGTTGAGCTGTTCTTGGGTTATAGAAGATAGATAGATAGATAGATAGATAGATAGATAGATAGATAGATAGATAGATAGATAGATAGATAGATAGATAGATAGATAGATAGATAGATAGATAGATAGATAGATAGATAGATAGATAGATAGATACTTTATTGATCCCGAAGGAAATTTAGGCAAAAAGAAGTGTGTAATAAAACTTTGGTCACCATTTAAAGGGTTAATACGTTAGGGTTAGGGTTAAATGTGGCCCATACAGAAGTTATGGCATATTTTATATTTGATGTTTTTGCAATATGTTAACCCCTTAACAAGCCATGTAGCCACAAATAGTATTACACATTGTATTATTCTGTAACCTAAGAACAGCTCCAATAGTTTGCATTGACATGCCTGTAGCTACTAAATAATAAGCCTTTGTGTGTAATAAGCTTGAATTGTTAAGAGGTTAAACTGTAAAAAATGAAGAAAATTTGTGCTAAAAACTGTAGAACATGTCATAATCTTTGTTATGGAAAAACTTATTCTATTTAGTTTTTTTATAGCACCTAAAAAGGGGTTTTCTACAAATCATAGTACCATTTTCTACTACTATATAAAACCCTATTTGCTAAGGGTGAACAGCTTTTTTGCATCTGTTGTTTCTTGGCCATCGTGTTTAAGTTTTATAGATTGAATTTTTTGCCCTTAGTGCCCTGTTATGGATCTGTTGGTTGAATGATCTGGAAATTGATTAATGTTGCTTTGAATTCTGTCCAGCCTCCCTCTTTTAGCCATGGCAGAGGTCAGAGGTTTCAGATATAAACCATATTTTCTCTAATCTGTAGCTCCATCCTGCTGAAATGGTGTTCGGAGACTTGCTTTCAGCATTTCAAATCTGCAGAGATATTTGTCCATACATCTCAAGTAATCCCAAAACACAGTCAGGGATGTTGAGGTCTGAGTGAGATTTTAAATTAGCTAAACAAGAACAGTGTATTACATTCTCTTATATCGCTGCTGTCGGGACAAAACCTTGTATCTCCGTTTTTGTCATTTTTCAGTTTTTGATATAATTTGAAAATGCCTGTTGGCCTTTACACTGTGTGTAAATTTTATGAACAGCACAAAAGAAATGGCCCAAAATGATGTGGAAAAATGTCTGGTTCCATTGCCTTACCTTAAAAGTAATATATGTTTTTTCTTTCTCCTGTAAAGTTATTATTTTGGCGACATTTTGATCTGACAGTAGTGACAGTACGCCTAGCTCATTCCAAGTTTGAGCTGCACTTATTAAAAAAGCTGGTGTGCAGCCATTCAGACCATTGTTTGAGCCATGGTAGTCTCTCTTCTGTCTGCTCTTGGCTGAGTTATAGCTTCATTATGCAGACAGTGGCTTAGAAAGAATTCTGGTAGCATGTGCCCCCGCTATATTCAGTCTACTTAGGATTAACCCTGTTGACTGTGGTATCAAGCCTTATATTTATGAAGGGTCTCAGAATAAGACCTGAGCTAAGTTCAGCTTCATCATTTCTAAGACCGGCATTTATTAGCTGAAAAACTGACCCTGGATCAGCTTTCCTGCTCTGGGGAGTCCCAGGACCCCAGATGCTGATGAGCAAATGATGCATGTGGCTAAGCTAGACCAGCTGAACCCACAGAGTGCCACCTGGCATTCACAAAAGCCTGCTCATGCGGTATGTTTGTGTGTGATAAGGCACAATTAAACTACAATTTGTGAGTTCTGCCATCAACGGTAATTATGTAGCCGTGCTATTATACAGTGATGTGTGTTTTTGGAAGCAAAGCGCCCACAAATGTGTCCTTTATAGCATGTTTTCCAAGGTTGGACAAGCTTTAAAGAACGTAGAACGTCATTTTGGAAATTGTGTTGTGTAGGTCTATCCATGCCCCGCCCATAAATGCACAAGCTTTACAGATTCTTGACAAAAATGTTGATATAATAAGAATTTGCTGCACACAAGTTTCAGTTGTCAAAATATGGAAATTATTCAAATTTCACAGCATTTGAGACACTACATTGACTTTCCAGGTGAAGATGCAACGCCGATCTATGTTATCGTAGCTAAGCAAGTTGGTAACAAGAAAATATTAACGTTAGATTGAATAAACAATAAAATATCCTCACCTAATCTGTCCTAGCAATCGGAACTTTGACATGCATACAAAATAAATATTCTACACAAATCAAGTTCTTTCACATTAGGTTGAACTGGATTTTTTGCCAATGTTTAGAAAAGCTTATCCAAGCAAGCTACAAAACATAGCTGCAAAAGAATGCATTTGTAGGCGGAGCATGGGTCGGGCAGTTAGTTGAGAATTACCTGGTTGGCCTGGGAAGTGTAGATGGTTTTCCATCTGCCTATGGATTAACTCTGGTTATGATGTAAGCAGAATTGAGCATAGCAGCCAGACTTTTGTTGGCTCCTGCATCTGGGCCAGCGTCCAGCCATTGCTCTCCAAAGCCGCAACACTGACTGATAATTGCCATCTTTTTTAATAGCCAGACATTGCCCCGGGTGTGTGTGTGTTTGTGTGTCTGTGGGTGTGTGTGTGCACTTAGCAGATACTCTAAATCATGTACCAGCAAAGAGAAAGAGGGGGTTGAGGATAGGCCCGACCTTAGTAGAAAAACAAATGCAATTCTGCCAGGTGCAGGACACAACAAAGTAGGGTCTTAGAACCAAAAGACAAAAATCACATGAAGCCTCTTCTAATGAACGCAACTTTGTTTTGTAAAATGCTTCAAGTGTGGCCCACTTTCACAAAACTCACAACATTTTTCTGTCCTTCTATAGCCAACCATCAAACTGGCAAAAGAAATTCAAGCCAGTAACTCAAAAGCATTTCTGAGGAATATGGACCTGATTTAGATAGCATGTTTTATGCTGAGCAGCTTCTTGTTGTTTTATTTAATGTTTTGACTCTGTTTCACATAGTGAAGGATGGAGACAGAGTACAAACACAGTGTGTACTATAGGCTGAATAGGGGGACATACTGTACACTGTTAGATATAAACATACTGTGCAGGAACATTGAAGGTACAAACAATGGGAATGTACTTTCAAAGGTACAACAGTGGTTTTAAGGTCCAATTAATGTACCTTTAATAAGTTTTTCCAGGTGAAAAGTACAAGTTTGTACCTTTTCATAACCAAATGTTGTAAAACAGAACAATAATATAAAAGTCCTGGAGACGAGACAGGGTGTGTGGAGTCAGTACAGCTTAGAAAATATAATTCTAATGGATTATGGTGCAGTTGTGTTCCCGACTAAAGGTATTGAGAAGTACCCTTGAGAGAACCACCCCAGTGACAAGAGGGGTACTGCCCCAGTGACAGTTCCATAGCTTTTTTCTGAGAGTGTATGTAAATGCTTTGGTTATCATGACATTAAAAAAACCTGAATTCAAAACAGGCTGTTTTTGCAGCTAAGTTTCCAATATACAGACTCTATGGACCAGGGAATGAACAGTAAGTTTAGCAAGGTGTATACATTTTCAAAAAAAGTAAGGAAATGTTGGTTTCCCATTATATGGGCCCTTCAGTAGCGTATTGTCAGGCCACACTCAGCCACCGTACTCCCCTCAGATCAGAAAAAAAGTGAATAAAGGACAAACTCTAACTAAAAAGAGTGTAAAAGGTTGACCATAGGCCTCAGCCCTGTGGCTCTGTGTTCTGTAAGTGTCCAAGTGGGGTCGAGGCCGGCTAAGCTGAGTCAGGCGTCAGCTCCTCACAGCTGCTGTTCTGTTCACCGAAGCAGATATATGGGCCAAATGCCACCTGTCAACAGCACACAGTCTTCCTGTTGCAAATAAAAACAGCTCTACAGCACTACAGAAGATCAGAACTGCAGATTAAGCACAATTCTTCTGCCTTGTTCTGCATGCTGCTGAAAACGGGTCTGGAAAAGTGTTTTATACACAGTTAGAGCTGTGAAGAGTAAACACAGACACATTGATGGTACCTTGTGATGCACCTTGACTCACCATTTAAAGCACACTTTTGTCCACCGGGTAGAAAACTGAACAGCGCTGACCTACATGCGTTTGCTTGTTTTGATGCACACACAGAAATCGTTAGGATGTGAATCTCTGGCCTCACAGCAATTTAATTTGCTTCAATTCAGTTCAATTCAGTTCTTTACAAAATGCAATCTCACCTATCACTACAATTTGATTGAGTTTTATTTAAAAAAATACATTGAATACACAAATGTGAACTGAGAGAAAACCTTATTTACTATATTACTGGTTAGCAGAGACAATACACATTCATTAACATTATTTTCATAATGTAAATGTGCCCGATTTAGCCAGATCGCTAGTTTTCATCTGCAGACCCCTGCAGTCATAGCATTGAAATACAGACAATTGCTTTGTGCTTGAAAATAGCCCGAAATGTTATTTTGGCCAAAAAATGTGCATATTTTATAATTTTATAGTTCTAAAATTGTTTTGCTGAAGTTGAATTTCTACCTTCAGTTCAATGCTGGCACCTACTAGCAAGGACTGATACACACACACACACACACACACACACATACACACACACACACACACACACACACACACACACACACACACACATCTTCTAATCCGCTTATCCTTCTGGGTCAAATGGGGCGCTGGAGCCTATCCCAACAGTCACTGGGTGGAAGAAGGACTGATTTGTTTTAATTCATTATTTGTCTAAGAGTTTTTGTGTGTGAGTGAGTGAGAGAGAGAAGGAGAGAGAGACAGTGATAGTAAGTGGACAGCTGTCCTCAGGGTTCTGTGTAAGAGAACATTTAGAGAGTGAGAAGAGGGGGAGACAGCTGAGCATTCAAAGCGCTCAGCGATGTTAATAAACATGGCAAATCCTTCAACGCCAAACACTCTGAACATCACCCTCCACTCGCCACCCACCGCTTAACCCACCTTCTGCTCTCACTCTGCCTTCTGAACTTTCTCTCTCTTCCTTCTTTACTTTCTCTCTACACTCCTTTAATTTATTCATACATCGCGATCTATTCCACTCAATTCACTTCAGTTCAGCTTGTTTTCACCAAGGTTTATTGGCCCCTGGCCAAATTTACAGTGTTTACAATACTTAGTGTGACTGCCAGATCATCATGTCTCTCTCTATCTGATACTCTCTCTATCCCTCTCTCGATCTAATGCTTTTTTCTGTCTTACTCTTTCTCTGTCTGTCTGTCTGTATATGTCTTTCTTTCTCTTTATTCATCTCTCCACTGCTCTCTATTTCTATGCCTTTCTTTCTTTTTTCTTTCTCTGTGATGCTTTTTCTATTGCTCTGTCACTCTCTCTCTCTCTCTCTCTCTCTCTTTACTCATTACTCTTGATCTCCGTCCTTCTGTCCTTCTTCTTTCTCTCTTATTCTCTCTCAGACTCTTCTCCTCACTTTTCTCATTCTCTCTTTTCCTCTCATTTCTTTCTTTCTTTCTTTCTTTCTTTCTTTCTTTCTTTCTTGTTCAGTCTATCGCTGTATCACTCTCTAGTACTCTCTCGCTCTGTCTCGAATGCTCTCTCTATTTGACACACTCTCTCCCTTTTCTGTAATTTTTTACTGTCTGTCTCTCTGTCTCTCTCTTTGACTTCCTCTTCTCTCTCTCTCTCTTGCTCTCTCTCTGACTACCTTATTTTCCTTTCACTTTTTTCACTTTATCGCTCTTGCCTTTGTCCTCTTTTTTCTCTCTCTAACTCACCCTCTCTTTTTCTCTCACTTTCCCCTTTTTCACTCCTGCTTTTTTCAATTATCCTCCTTTCTCTCTCTCTCCTTATTCTCTCTCTCTCAAACTTCCTCTTTTTCTCCTTCCCCCTCTCTCTTTTTTTTAACTCCCTCTTCTCCCTCCCTCCCTCTCTCTCTCTCTCTCTCTCTCTCTCTTTCTCTCTCTCTCCTGTTTGCTTACATTTTCTCTGTCTCTATCTCACCCCTTCTTTCTCTCTCCTTTTTCTTTTTCACTCCTCTTTTTTCAACTCTCCCCTTTTCGCACTGTACTTAACTCTCTATTTCTTTCTCTCTCTATCTATCTCTATTTCTCTTTCTCTATCTCTCTTGCTCTCTCTCACAGGTCCATCATGATAAATGTCAGATGGCAAGAGATTACATGTTGTTTTCTTGCATTTATTAATGCCCACACAGCTCAATACTTTCCAGCCAGGCTCCAATTAATGATCTACTCAATGACTTGAAACTAGATGTTATTTATAAGTCGTTAGGGGTCAGATTGACTTCAGTGTCCAAGTCCTCAAGAAAACGCTTCTTGTTTGAACTTCCTAGAAGAACCTGAAGAGGTGATTCATAGCTTGACAAAAGACCAGCCTACACACCAAGGACTTTCACTATAGCCGATGTTTCCTGAAGCACTTCACAATTTCTTCCATGTTGAGGTTCAGCACGTGTGTGTATGTTTGTTGCAAAGTGCCCTGACAGAGGGAACTGACAATATCACAATAAAATGGTCCTGACTTTGTAAAGTGCTTTACTATTTCTTTTTAGTTACTGAGGTTAAGGTTATGTTTAAGGTTAAGGCTTAGGCTTAGAAAATGTATACTACATATTCTTACTATAACAGTCTCTAGAGATTACTCAGAATAGTCCAATGAAGAAATAAACATCCAGTGAGTGGCAGCTCTCAGGACAGAAACACCTTGGTGATGCGAGAGGTCAGTGAAGAATGGCCAGGCTGGTTTGTGCTGACAGAAAGGTTACAGTAACTCAGATAACCATTCTGTACAATAGTGCTGAGCAGAAAAGCATTTCAGAATGCACAACACATCAAACCTTGAGGTGGATGGACTACAACAACAGAAGCCCATGTCAGGTTACACTTCTGTGAGTCAGGAACAGAAAGCTGAGGCTGCAGTGGGCACAGGCTCATCAAAACTGGACAGTTGAAGACTGCATGAATGTAATGGGAATGTTTTTATTGGCACACTTTTTGCCCAAGTATTCAGCTTCATTGGGTATTTATTATTTATTTGGTTTTTATTTTTGGGATTGGGATAGAAATTTTTGGCTAAACTTAGGCTATCAGCAAAGGTGAAGTGCAAAATATTGTAACACTCAGGGTTCTCAGGTGGACCTTAGATGAATCAAGGTTACAGTCCATGGCACAGCTTTACTTTTAATTTGCTGAAAACAGCACCAAACATGGTAAAAAGAAGCACAGCCTCTCTAGCACCAACAGCTAAAACACAGCCCTCTGCTCTACACTGGACAACCAATCACTCTACCCATTTTCAGCCTCTTCATCATATAAGTTGTTGTAGTAATGTACCTAAAACAGCCCAACATAAACATTTCTCCTCTTAAAAAAGACTGAACTATTTACAACATGGTGTGGTGACACCACGATGCATCTTGTGAGCACATTTTTCTACTATATTCATACATTTTAATTGCACTGCAAAAATGCCATGCTAACATGGTGCTAGACAGCATGTATTCCCAGAATGGCTGCAAACAGTGCCCCACTGGACTGGACCCTTACTAGTGCCACGATGTACAACTTTTGTTACGTTGAGTTAGACCACCTCCATGAGGCACTGGTTAATCCATGCATGCACTGTACTATCACCCCCTAGCCCACCACTAAGAGAGGTTAGCGGGCCTGGTAGATGGATCGAAGCCACACTGTGAGTGCCCCAGTGATCTGTAAGGAAAGTAGCAAGCCTGGAGATTCATATTTTACAGCAGAAGAAGTTGCAAATGAACTGCTGAAGCTCCAGAGCCCAAAAAAATTTATTCAGGTTGGCCCTACTTCCCAGTCACCAGATCCGAGTCTGCTGAGACTGCATGATGTTATCATGTCAACATGGACTAGAATCTCAAAGGAATGTTTCCTTTGGAAGGTCTTGGAAATATCCCGTGGAATACATGCCATGAAGAATTGAAGCTGTTTCAAAGAGAAGCCCTACCCAGTATCAATATTCCTAGAAAAGTGCTTGGTGAGAGTATATTAGTGTGCAAATCACTTCTTCATTTGATTTTTTAAATTTGTTTTCTATAGTGTTGAGTTGTCTTTTAACAGTGTAAGGACAGGCAGAAATACCTGTGGATTGTTTCAGATCTACAGCACGAGTGAAGCTTGATTTTCACCTCTCGCTCTTCTTCTCTATAACTCTGATGTTTTGGTGGTCCACCATGTATTTTTTGGTCATTTTTTGAGCTTCAGTCTTGAAAACTCTTGTTTTTTCTAAGTACAGAAGTTTTAAATGTATGCACATATATTGACTCCATGTCCTGACAAATATATATATATATATATATATATATATATATATATATGTGTGTGTGTGTGTGTGTGTGTGTGTGTGTGTGTGTGTGTGTGTGTGCATGTACGTATTAATTTCCATTAAAGTACTCCTGCTATATGCAGTCTCAGCCCACTCCCTCCACCCACACGCTTGGCCCTGTGGCTGGCTGCCTGATGCCCGGTGCAAATTACTGTGAGTGGTGCTTCACTCCCATTAAAATTTCACCCTGACTGTGCTGCTTTCTGCTACTAGCTTTTCACTCTTTTTGTGTCCGCCACTTTTCCACGAGTTGTGCAGGACTGAGTTTGCTTGTACGTGAATCAACGACCTCCTACAGCTCTGAGAGGCAGTTTTAGTCATTAACGGATCCCTGCTGTGCATAAAGAGGCTCTAATGCATTATCATATTTTCCTGTATTTCCCAGGGATAAAAGTCTTCGGAGGATTTTGGTCTGCTGTAACTTGACGGACTCCTAGGCTTTTTCAGATCCCAACACTTTTACGTGCTGCGTACTGACACGAAGGAGGCTGTTTTTTGTTCATTGTTGTTGATGTCAATCTTTGGATAGACGCAAGATTACTTGATACTGCATGATTCTGATGAGGAGGTATTTGGTGTCACTCAAACTGGGTCATGCTGCCTGATTAAGAAAATGAAACTTTTCCAAGTAGGTCTTACACACATAACAAACTTCTCACCAGGAACGGGCTCTGACAGCACGACCGGAAGCTGTGTTGATTCGCAGACAGGGCTCATTATAAGGGAAAGCCTGACAACCTCATTATTGTACCTAGAGCTCCTAACCCCCCCCCTCTCTCCCTCCCTCCCTCACTCTCTCTCTTTCTCTTTCTTTCCATCTGTCTCTTTCTTTTCAACCACATCTTTTCTCACTCTCTTTCTCTATACCTGACTACCTCTCTCTCTCTCTCTCTCTCTCTCTCTTTCTTTCTCTCCCCTCCTTTTTCCTTTCTCTGCTGTGGCTTCATCATAGAACCTAAAATTGCTCAATTGGAATGGCAAAGGAGGCTGATAAAGAGGAAGAAGGCAGAGAATTAAAAGATAAAGTTGCTTGTCAGGACTGTGCTTAGTTTCTTCTGTTCTCAAATTTTAGGATTGAAATCCTAAAACAGATTTAGCACATGGGCCTTCCAGCTTGCCACTCTTCAGAAAAAATATCCCTTTCAAGACATGCTGCTCATATAAATGAGAGAATTATACTTAGCGTAAGCCAGACTGCATCACAGAACCCATAAATACTTTCTGCACAAGTGAGTGTGGGTGCATGTCGGTGTGTGCGAGTGTGTACAGTGTGTGTATGTGGGCAGCAGCGCTGATTGTGACCTTACAACACCAGGCTGGATCTTTTTCTCTGTTTAATGGGAATGACTGGATGAAAGACATTCCCAGACACACTTTTGCACGTTTTCCATCAACTTATCCTGCAGAGCGCTAAATCCCTACTGCTGGAGTCCAGAGTGATTCCATACGTGCTTCAGGCAAACAGGGCCTCCAGTGCCATCTAAAGCTTTCCTATGATCACATACATGTGCTGAGAATGCAGAGGCACAGACGGACTACAGTCTGTAATTGTAGAACTACAAAGTGCACCTATGTAGTAAGTGGAGCTGATAAAATGGACAATGAGCGTAGAAACAAGGAGGTGGTCATAATGTTATGCCTGATCGGTGTATTTCTATATCTATATGTATATTAGGGGTGGGAATCTTTAGTCACCTCACAATTCGATTCGATTATGATTCAGAGGGCCGTGATGTGATTATAAAATGATCATCGATGCATCTTGATGCATCCTTTTTTCTATACAGGGTCTTTTTTTCTCATTGTGTGACAACTTAGTACTTTTAAAGCAGCGTGTTTGCAATGATCTATAATGAATTTACTTCCAATATTGTTTTTGTTAATGAAATGGAAGTGATGTGGCAAGTGAACTGGAAGACTCTCATTCTCTACTTTTGTTTGGAGCACATGAGACGCTGCTGCCACTCATCTGCAATAAAATGCGCAGTTACGGTGAAATAAGACCCAGTGGCGGTGGATTCCACACAGCACGTTACAGCCATCCTGTTTTCTTTGGTAATTTAGTAACTTTGGATTTGGTCATGTTGTAGAGAATCAGGGGTCACTGTGTCAGTAAAATATGTGAGAGATGGGACGTGAGCAACACAGCGCTTATTCACATTGATAAGCACCTTAGTTGGTTAAATCTGCAACAAGAGACTGTCAGACATTAAAAAATTGTGAAGCAGAAGTTGCTTCTCTTTCGAATTTTCCCGTTCCACTTCAAATGGTGCCACATTTACATTCAGCACCTCAGGCAGAATTTAAGGTGGAACGGGACAATTTAGACTAGAAGCTGGAGAATAAGAAGCGACTTCAGCCTCGTAAAACAGCCGAACGATGAGAGACAGTTTACAATAAGCTGCTCTACTTCTGAGGAGGTTTTCGGCGGAGATGGGAGGAAAGCGGCTATAGCTGAGCTAAACCTTAAAGCAGAGTAAAGTCCGTGTTTTCATTCATAATTTTTTAGCCTATACTAGGACGTCAGCACACACTGAGACATACTGGGCATTAAATGTTGTAGCTCCCAAGGTGGTCTGATTTTTGTTGAAAGGACAAAATGGCTCCTCTTAAAATTTGGGTTGTGACTCCTGACCTAAACTAGCTTTTAATGCAGAGGGTGCCGTTCGGTTTTTCTCACTCATCCAGTTGTGTTTTTGTTATGTGCCGCCACAGACTGTCCATGTGCTGCGCACCAAGTTCCACGCTTTGCGTTCCTTCACCATTATGTTATAAATGAAAAGTTAGAAAAATCGATTTTTGACATTTGTGAATCGATTCTGAATCGTTCACGTCTGCATCGCGATGCATCTAAGAATTTTCTCTCACACCCCTAATATACACACATTATGTACGTATACCGAGCGATCAAGATCCGCTTGAGAACAAATTCATTTGTATTGAGAAGTGATGAGTCTCAGGATTAAATCGACTAAAACTTCCTTTTTACTCAAATTTTCACCTCACTTGCTTTGTTATAATACTCAGACATAGATTAATCTAGGCTGTACGGACTGTTCTGATTTCTTTAATAATTGATCGTCCTAATTAACCATCCGCACCAGCAGGAAAATGTTCAGTCTGCACTTGACGGTAAAAATGAGTTTAGCGTGAGTAGAAACACAAACTCACACATCAGCAAATCCACCCATGTGTGAATCACTTCTAATCTTAATACACATAAAATAAAATAAACCACACAAAACACGATAAGCAGGACGAAGCTAAAGTTGGCTTCGAATTCGCCAGCTTCTTGTTCGAATTTTCCTGTTCCACCTTAAATAGTGCAGCAGTTGCATTCTGGTGCCTAAAGCTGCATTTAAGTTACAACAGAAAAAGAATGGAAGAAAAAGCTGGCTGATGCACCATTTAAGGTGGAGCAGGAAAATTCAAACAAGAAGCTGACCCTGAAGCTTTGTGTAAGATGGTGTTAACGTTAATCTACAATGAATATTTACACAGATTAAAGATATTTATGGCATTTTGCTGACGCTCTTATCCAGGGGGACTTTCAATTTGATCATTTTTTACACAGGTGGGCCAAGGTGGTGTTAGGAGTCTTGCCCAAGGACCCTTATTGGTATAGTGTAGGGTGCTTACCCTGGTGGGGGATCGAACCCCAGTCTGCAGCGTAGAAGGCAGAGATGTTAACCACTACACTAACCAACCACGCTATAACTTACCGAGTTACAAAGCCTTAACCATGATTGTAAATAAATAACTACTATATAAAGTTAAGAACCCCTGAATAGACTATTAAACGAAATAAACTTAATATAAAACCAGAGGAAAAACAATCACATCAAAAGGTTCTGTGTGCATCACCAACCACATGGCCATATCTGCACATAAACATCACACAGACAATACACATCACACAAACATGAGTGTGGATCACTGCGTTCCTTCCGTTATAATAATCATGTCCCGCTTTCCAAGTGCAATCTTCTTGAAACAGTATAATTTTGGATGGTATCTTACTTAAACTGCCACTCTATAATGGTATTGAATGCAGTCCAGCAGCGATGTTGACCGTCCCAAAGTAAAGGCATTAGCTATAATAAAGGCAAAGGGTGGCCACACTAAATACTAAATAAATGATCTCATATTAAGTTACTGATGCTTCTGTGTATGTCTCTATTAAATATGCTTTCTGCTATGAAAATTCTGCACATACAGTATATATGTTTAAAAATATATGCTTGAATGCATCTGAATATGTACATGTAATGCAACTTGAGGTAGTGCTTACTGAGATTATAAAAATGTGCACATGAATATTGTCTTGTTCTGACTGAGATACTTTCAGAATAACAGCACTAGTGTAAAGCAGTTAACTAGTAAACCAGTTAAGTGCCCATGTTATGCAGCTCAGACCCAGTCACTGTGAAGGAAGAAAGGTCCCAGGCTCATTATAGAGCCTCTCTGACTCTGGGTAGGAACGACCTCACAAAGAGCTCCCATGTTTGATTAAATGCTGAAAGTGCTGCTTCAGACGAACCGAACAGCTGGGATTAGACATGCACTTTGTCGACAAGTTTTCAGCTGTGAACAGTGTTTGACCCAGACTAGCGTTTAGCTACGCCTACATTATCTCTCTCTCCATGCTCTGTGACCCGACAGATGCTCCACTTTGAACTCTAAACCATGAAGCACAGAGTACACCTGCCACCACAGTGCGTCAAACAGGTGTGACATGCATTTAAAGCGATGTCTTTTGCAGTTTTAAAAGCTTTAGGGTAAGACAAGTTACCCTTAATGATGTGATGGCCAGTTTCCCTTTGTGTTTGCCCATATGGTAGCACAGCTAATAGTAAAGCAATATAAAGTCTATTTGATTATCTGTTCAGATGTTTTCACCTTGAATTAATTAAAGCCTGTTTTGTCCTTGTTGTAGTTTATACTAACAGGCTAAAAGCTTGCTTTGCTCAAAAGGACAAAACAACAGTTAAACTTGTTATAGCTCCCAGAGAGAGGGTCACAGCGAGGGCTGCTGTCTGTCTGCAGGTCGAAAGTAAAGGCTGCATGGACATTACCATAATTTGAGGGAGAAGAAGCAGCACAATGGCCAGTGTTTCCGGGTGGACCCGAGGCCTAATCTGCCCGACTTTGGACATCTGACTCTCTCTTGATGATAGGCAGAAGCTATTGTGCTCCAAACAACAGTAGCCATGAAGTTGGCCTCTGGCGGCCCAGGGGAGGCGGGGATTTGCTCCCTGAGGCGCTGTGCATCCTTGCTAGGGATAAAGGTGTCATAAATAAGAGGCTAGGCGAGTGGTTTACACCCGGGCCTCCTTCTTCCCCCCGCAGCACGGCTCTGACGGGCTCACCGGAGTATTGTAAATCAAGAGAAAGATCTGTGTGTGTGTGTGTGTGTGTGTGTGTGTGTGTGTGTGTGTGTGTGTGTGTGTGTGTGTGTGTGTATGTGCTGATGTGCAAAGATGAGGAAGAAGAGGGAGAGAACATGTCTAGACATTACAGCTAGAACAGCTACACAGCCCCTGAAGCAAACTTTAGAAGGTACAGTAAGTGTGAAGAGAAGAAAAGAAACAAAAAGGAAAAAGACAGGAAGTAGAAGAGATAGAAGAATGGAAAAGACCGGGAGAAAGGGATAGAGAAATAAAGGGTTCTGGAAAGAAAAGAAAAGAAAAGAAAAGAAAAGGGGGAGAAAATAAGAAAAGCTAATGAGATAAGAAGAGAAAAAAAGAAGAGAAGACAAGAGATGATAGGAGAAGAGATGTAAGGAGAATGGAATAAATAGACATGGGTAGGAGAGAACAACAATGAAGAGAAGAGAAGAGAAGAGAAGAGAAGAGAAGAGAAGAGAAGAGAAGAGAAGAGAAGAGAAGAGAAGAGAAGAGAAGAGGATAAAGAATAAGGATGGAAAAGAAAAAAGAAAAAAATAGAAAAAAGAGCAAAAGAAAAGAAAAGGGAGAGAAGAGAAGAAAAGTAAAGAAGGAGATAAGAGAGAAGAGAAGAGATGATAGGAGAATGAAATAAAAAAGAGGGTAGAGAACAGAAGAGAAGAAAGGAGAAGAGAAAAGAAAAAATAGAAAAGAGCAAAAAAAGAGAAGAGGATAAAGAAGAAATGAGTTATGAAGAAGAAACGAGATAAAATAAAATACAGTAGAAGAGAGAAAAACATAGGAGAAGAGAAGAGAAGAGAAGAGGGGATAAAGAACAAAAGAGTGGAAAAGAAAAAAATTATAAGAAATAATAGGAAAATAAGAGAATGGAAGAAAGAAGAGGACAGAGAAGAAAATAGTTGTGAAAAAGAAAAGAGATAAGAAAATAATAAAGTAGAAGAGAGAAGAACATGGGAGAAGGGAACAGTGGAGAAGGGAAGGATAGAGAAAATAAGAGTGGAGAGGAAAGGAAAAGAGAGAATTTCTCTACAATCATGTTGGGAAAACGTGAACGTTTTCCACTGAAGCTCCCCTTCACTAAGTGAGTTCTCCCACCGACTGAACTGCAAAATCATTTGCGGTTTGGTCTCTACTGTCACACTCATGTGATCCAACCTCCCGAGCCTGCCTCATTCACGAGGTAAACTTCCTCCTCTCACATAAGGAAAGCGAAAATAGCTGTTATAGTGACCTGCTCTGTGAGTGAGGCGATGAATGGGAATAAATGAGATGTGTTCGTGTGGAAGTGCGTCACTCCCCCAACGGTGTGGACCGATGTTTGGAAGCATCTCAGGTGGGCTGGTGCTGGTCTCCATGCTCCAGTGCTCCTTGCTCCAAACCTCATACAACAGTACACAACTCGCGGGCTTAATGCAGAAACTTGGCACAAGCCTAATTGGCATGAGAGCAGTTTTCAGTCCCTTAGTGCTGTATTAGTGCAGAACACCCTCTTGCAGTTTAAATTTAGCATCTCTCTCTCTCTCTCTCTATCTTTGTCTCTCTCTCTCTCTTCTCTTTCTCTTTCTCTCTCTCGTTCTCTCTCTCTCTGTCTCTCTCTCGCTCTTTCTCTCTCTCTTTCACTCTCTTTCTCTCTCTCTCACTGTCTCTCTCTCTCTCTCTCTCTCTCTCTCTCTCTTTCTCTCTCTCTCTCTCTCTCTCTGCCCACTCTTGTTTATCTAGTCTGTCAGAGCAGGTTTATTCTACCGGGCTCTGCATGGTGTGCCGCTGTTACGGGCCCCCCTGGTCGAGTTCTCCATGTTGTAAACACGCTTTAGGAAAGTTCCTACCCACGGCACCTCCTCGCTCTGCCTTCATCTTGAGTTTTCCCCTTCAGCAGCCCAGCACCCGCACTGACAACCTGATAGAGGCAAGAGATGAAGCGCTAAAGTCACTTTCCGAGCAGCCAAGGCATTCAACCATGCCTACCATGCCGCCAGGCAAAGCAAAGCATGCAAGGGAGCTACCTCTGAACTACTGAGGATGGCATGGAGGAATGTTCTCAATAGTCCTTGATAACTGTTATTAACTGTTACTTCGAAAAGGTAAAAATTTAGGAATAAGTCTCTGACCTCACATCTGAATTAGGTTATAACTCAATCCAATGCTCAATTCAAATGCATCATGATTTCTCAGATTTCTCAGATACAAACGACAACAACAATGAATTTGTTGTTGTCTAACATTAACTCAATGACACATAAAGCTACACCTGATCTAACATAACAGTGTGGCATTTTGCCCGTGGTGCTCGATCCTGTGCTTAAGTGATAGAGATACGCTTGGCAGAATTGAACCCAGGTTAGAAAAGAATTCCTATGTTTCTTCTTGAGTTAAAGTGCAAAAATACTTGCTTTCAAATGTGCTACAGTGTAAAAAACGGAAAAGTAGTGTAAGTTATTTGTGCTGTAATATGACTAGTGTGTATGTGGACAGGGAAAAAACAATTGTATAAGTGAAGAAAAAGCAGTATTTCCTTTTAATGAACACAAGTTGTAGATGTATGGCTTGCGGTCGAGCACCTATATGGGTGCAACAGGTAAAAAAGTCGGCCAATTTCAAAACGCACCACGCTATGATTGATTACTAGTCTGAAAGTGCTATATCATTTCATATGGAGTTTTCTCCCATTTTGATATAATGATACCGCTTGCAAAATTAGTAGTGCAAAATTATTTTTCCTGATATGCAGTAAAGTGAAAAATTGCAAAATTGCAGAAAATGCTAAAAAGGATGAAGAAAGCCATGTATTACGTGACATACTGCCCACAGCTTCCATTCACATGCATACAACATAAATACAATACAAATACAACACTGTAAATATTGACCGAGTCATTATGCAGCTTCTCATTATGTTGAATGAGATTTTTGTTGTCCAATTCTCTGTAAGACTTATTGTTGTTGTAGCAGTAGTTGTGGGCAGAGCACGTGTTAGTCACTTAGATTTAAAATATTTGCTATGATTTGGAACTATTTTTAGAAATATGCTGAATACTCAAATGTGACTGGATAAACTATTTACGCAAAACTGGACAATAAAACAGTGCACCAAACTTTGTTTTATTTAGCTTCTACATGTAGCCTCGTAGTTTCATCTGTTGGTAGAGGTAGTAGATTGTTCAGATGTGTGTGTGTGTGTGTGTGTGTGTGTGTGTGTGTGTGTGTGTGTGTGTGTGTGTGTGTGTGTGTGTGTGTGTGTGTGTATGTATTTGTGTGTGTGTGTGTGTGTGTTTGAGACTTAATGTGTAGGCTTTTGTCCTTGTTTTTAATGGTAAGACCCCTGGTGTAAAATGCCATGAATTACAGTTGTTGCTCTAATTGTACATGATTAACATTTTGAATTGAAATTTGAAGAAGTAAAGTGTCTAAATGTTGAATTTAAAAGTGTGAATCTCATTGACATTTAATCAGGGAGAAGCCTGGTTTTAATTTCCATCCTCAGATCAGAAATTAATCCTGCCCTGCTTTAGCGCACTGAGCTAAAGGCCTGATAACAGTGATTCCTCCTCTTTGCCTCACTCGCTTCCCATAGCCAATGAGCCCGAAACCCGTGATGTGTTGCAGTAATTTGCATTTTATTCAACGTGCAGTGGTGTCTAATGTCTTTCTGTTTTGCATATTCAAAAGCAGATCTATAGCGTCCCTGAAGCTGAATTGCCTGTCAGGTATGTCAGTCAGGCAGTTTGGCTCAAAACTGACATCAGGCAATGGGTTTCGGTATAATTACATGCTCTGTTTTTAAATTGACTACTTCTGTAGTATACTTACCACTTTTAGTTGCATGTTCACACTGTGCAATGAAATGCGGTGGGTAATGTACTGTTAATACCCAAATTATATATTGAAAAATCTAGTTTGGTAGCACTGATTACCCTCACGTAGCAAAAGGAAAGGACTCACCAAAGGACACTGCAGTTTAAGAGTTTCAGTTGCTGAATTTATAGCAGTGAGCTGTGACTGATCTCCAGTTTAGACATAAATGTCTCTAAATCATCTCTATGATATCAATATTATGTCTCCTAACTCCAAAGGGATTTCTAACCGAATGATAGTGCTAAGCAGAAATGTGATGCACATTTCTGGTTGTTCTACATTAACGATGGACATTTGAAGATGTAAAACCATTCAATTTTTTATTTGAAGCTTGTAACAGGCAAGTTAACATGTATTTTTCTCACATGGTGCAGTTTAATAGTGATTCTATTAGTAAAGAATTCTGGCATATAGCTGCTGCCGCTGTTTTCCATTTCTAACAACTGACTCAAAAGCACTGATTAGGCCACTGGTCGTATTTGCAGTCAGTGACGTATCTCAGCCTTCCAGGAGGCCTGGAATATTTGTTATGAAATTAGTCCCCTTTATTGCAAATCAGAGCGTAATTGGTTGATTCCAGTGTCAGTTCATTATTATGTTTCAGTTATTCTGATTTCAATGTCTATAGTCCTAACCAAAGGGAGAGATCGCTTGGTTGTATCTACCTAGATACCACAGAGGAAAGAAATTGATTGGTTTCAGGATTTTAACCCTAAAACTCAACCATGTCGAAAGAGGAGCATTACAATAATTTCAGAATTTAATCACATGCAACATTGCTCAGACGTGTACTTTTTAGTTCCCAGTGATCATTAGGCCTTCTCTTACATGTTCTAGCTAACTTGCTATACTTACTACTTTCCAGCTAACTGCTGACCTACAGTTTGATTCAGTGATGTACTGCACGATAATTTTTCTGAAAGCATTTCTGTTGAGTGAAAAACATTAGCATCTGATTTAAGGCGACACACCTTACTAAAATTGCAGCCTCTAGATAGTAAAAAGCACAACATTGCTGCTGTTGGAACAAAACCTTTTTTCAGCTTTTGACATAATTTGAAAATGCCTGTTGTCCTTTACATTGTGTGTAAATTTCATGAAGAATGGATCAAAAGAAACGGCCCAAAATGACATGGAAAAAAGTCTGGTTCCATTGACTTACATTCAAAGTAAAGTAGGTCTTTTCCTTTTCCTGTAAAGTTACCAATTTGGAGATACAAGGTTTTGTTTCGACAACAGTGATATGTGGTATAAGAGCATAAAGTGCTCAAATTTAGACACAGGAATAGACTTATACTTAGATGAATACATTCGCAAGTATTCAGCCTATTCATCATCAAATACATTTCAGAGATGACTGCAAGAAAGCAAAGAGAAAACTAGCTGGTGCAGTGAGCTTGCTGATGTCATGCAGGCTTCCCTGGACCATGCACGTGCTTGAAGGTAAAGCATGTATGTCAGAGCAGATTTTGCCAGCGCCGCTGGCCACCAAGGGCCATAATTGCTGTCATCTCTCTCCTGGATCCTGCAGAAGACTGTGGGAATTGGAAGAGTCATTTTATCTCCAGGGAAACAAAATGATGGGGGCGCCAATTTCCCAGCAGCCCAAGTTAAAGGGAAGAAGAACACCTGTGTTGTTAGCAACCTTCCTACACACACTAAATTACAAGCTGGCTTGTGCAGGTCTTTCTCTAGGAAGGAGAGCTGCATTGAAACTTTGGACATTTAGACATGAGGGAAAGCTAGCAGTTTGGACTTGGTCTGAGTAATGACTAATGAGCATCAGTTCCAAAAGCACCATACCTCTCTGCCATCTAATTAGCAGCCGCTTTTGAAAAGCTTGTGTGTAGGGAAGCACTAGCACTGCTTGTATGCCAACAGTGAAGGTGGTTTTGTTAGATAATTAGCCATTGAAATGGCTTGTCTCCATAAATAGTGATAACACCCAATGTGTGAGAGGTTAGTTCTGGTTTTCCTGCAAGATCTTCAAGGTTGGTTCACATGGGAGAGCCCAGGCATAACCCTCTGTTCTGCATCAATTTCAGGCCCTTTCAGAGGAAAACAGTGGGACCTTTTCGCTTCACAGAGCTACAATTAAGGGGGCCTCAAACAGTGAGCCGTCAGAGACAATGACCAGAGGGGGCAGAGAGCTTGTGTTTATGTGAGAGAGAGAAAGAGAGAAAGCTGTGTCAATCTAATGGAAGGCAACAGGATATTGAGCATCCAAATGTGAGCCCATGTCTCCTGAGGTGATGATAGTAGCCAATCACATTCAGAGGCGAATCAATGAGGAGATATTGCAATGTTCACCAGCACCCTCGTAATCAATTAATCTATAATATAATCCATGCGCATCTTTAGAGGACACAGGTAATAGTCAGGGTAGATGTTGCCTGATGATTTGATGTTTGGGGTAGCTACATATACATATGTATATCTACATACTATAACCGTAATAAACATGCTATTTGTTTATATTAAAGGCAAATTATTGCATCCAACAATTCCTATTCCTAAAAATAAACAATTATTTTAATTTTTCTATTTTAGTTTTTAGTTCTTGAAGCATAAAATAGCTCTCTCTCTCTCTCTGCAGTATTTTTTTCCATTGTCTGTGATCTGCACCCTTTGATTTGAATGGTGGTCTGTTGTGGTGGCCAACTGCTGGTAATGCTTTCATAATCAAGCACATTGCTTGTCTTCAAAATGTGGTGCATCATTAAAATTGCCTCTCATCTGTTACACTTGCAATCGCTTTTCCTCGATATTGCTTGTTGCATTGGAATTCAGCTCAAAGACACTTATGTGCATGTGTTCTTTGGCACTGGATAATAGGACACATCAGTTTAAAATTCAGATACTAAAGCTACATGCATGATGTATGTACAAATCATGTTGGTGTACTATCTAGGCTTGGGAATAACAGAGGACATAATCTACACTAATGAGCAAAACAAGTCCTTATAAATGAGTCTTCATGAATGTGTAATGTATGCAATAGTGCAGTGATGTCTTATTGAATTTAAATGATTGCGCCTAAAAGCTGACCAGCAAGTGTTTTATGCACAAATGTCTCCCTGGATAAAAGACATCCTCAAAACAGTTAGCATTAGATTAAAGGATTGTGCTGTCAGATTGGCTTGGCCAATGTCCAGTGTAAGTTGTCAAGCTGACATGCTGGAAGTAATCAGGCTCATAAATCATGTTTCTCTGGCACTGTGTTAGGCCATTCTACATTCAATGGATTAAATAGATATAGTGCTGTAGCATCTTTCTGTGTGCACTGCCGCTATTGATCCATTCACACTGATATAATGCTGACCTGTAGCTTTAATCTGAATCTTATTCCCAGTCAGCCTTATTTGGGAATTTTTGCAACGATTTATCTTCTCTAATTCAGAAGAGAACATGAGCATTTGAAAACATAGGCATAAACCATGTAGCATTATTGCTTGGTGGACTTTAAAGCCGAAAATTCCTGAGCTGCATGAAAAGGATTTATTGTAGCATATGATGAGCGTTTCTTTAATGAAATTACTTTCAAAACTGAATTATCCTGATGTTGGTGTTTATTTGAATACAGTTATTTAAATGCAATAATGTTATTTCAGCATAGTCTTTTGTAGAGACGTAACATTAACTTTTAAAAGAATGGTTTGATGACAAATCAAATGTGCGCAGTTTTCCTCTTGCCCCAGATGTAAGTCGCCTCACAGCAAGGAGAGCCTGGGTTCGATTCCCCGGCCGGGCGACCAGGGCCCTCTCTGTGTGGAGTTTGCATGTTCTCCCCGTGTCTGCGTGGGTTTCCTCCAGGTTCTCCGGTTTCCTCCCACAGTCCAAAGACATGCAGTCAGGCCAATTGGACATGCTAAATTGCACCTAGGTGTGAGTGTGTGAGTGACTGTCTGTGTCTGTCTGCCCTGTGATGGACTGCCGACCTGTCCAGGGTGTATCCTGCCTTTCGCCCGAATACTGCTGGGATAAATCATGCTGCTGGGATAGGCTCCAGCACCCCCCCCGCAACCCTGACGGAGAAGCGGCTTAGAAAATGGATGGATGGATGCTGTGAGGCTAGTGTAAATAATAAACACTAGAAGTCAATAGTCACCCAAATGTTCTCTGAAAAGGCATCCACAAACCTCCTCAAACTGCGTCCAGGTCTTCTTTAAGGGTCACAGAGATCTGTCAATGCAGTTTAGGACACAGTGTAACTTAATGTGAACTACAGAAATGAACAGTATGTCATTGTGTAGCTGAATGCGGCTGGCAGCTATTTTACACAACATGTGTTGTGCTGAATTTTGACTAGCCTTTGTGTGCATGCACGTCACACCTTAGGAGGCTACAGACTGCATTTTTATTTCTTTTTACAAAAAAAAAACAACAACATGCTGAGTCTTGAATCCTTAAACATAATGGTAAATTTACTTTTTGAGCTGAAGATCTATTCTAATAAATATAACAATAGAAACCCTGAATGTTATCTAGAATCTGTATGCCTGTGTGCTTGCATGCACATGAAAGGTCAGGTTCTGCATGGGAGTCAGAATTGTTTGGGACAACACCTGTTGTCGAAAGCAGCTACCCACATTGTTCAGCTACACGGAAAAGTTTTCTTTATTTTTCATAGTTCAGAGTAGGTAATACTATGCACGAAGCCACATCACCAAGTCTGCACAATCTTAATAAAGGCCTAGATGCCATCGAGGGTCAAATTTTGGGTATATGTTTATAGGAAACATTTGGGTGACTATTGAGTTCTAGTGTTTGTTGGCAATGTAAGCCTTGTAGCTCCCATGCTCAACTAAAGAAGCCACATTTGGACCCCAACCATGTCTTAGCTGATCGACAAATGTGGGATAAGCGGAAAATTGTGTAAATTGTGTCTTTTTTATAGGAAAGGCTGTTTCTGCACAATCACATAGCCAGTTTTGGAAACGAGTGCTGCAGCTGTTCAGACTTCATACTGTTCATTTCTGAAATGTAGTCTTATTTGAAGTAATTCATAGGCACAACAATGCAATACAGCAACTTTACATTAGGTAACATATTAAATGACTGTAACTAGTTAATATAATGATTAACTAATCATTATAATGAGTGAACATATCATACTTCATTAGGCTCGAAAATTCCCTTTGTGCAATGTCAAAGAAATCATCTGCAGTTGCCCTCTTTGCCCAGTTTGCCTGTGGCCTAATGGCTTCATTTGCACTTGCTGATGTGACGTCGCCATAACTCTCCATGTAACACAATTACGCCACTAAATTCATTGACTGCACACTTTCCTTTGACAGGTCCAGCAAATCCTTAATGGGTTCCTGAGTGCACTGCATCGGTCATAAGAGAGATGAAATGTATTTAGAGGGAAACGGCATCATGTTTTATTCAATTACACACCAAGCCTCAATTAATCAGTTTTTGCAATTAAGTTAAACAGGCACATGTATGAAACATGAGGACAAAAGCAAGGGTGCTGGCAGAGGGGTCCGCTGGTTGTAAGCAGGGCCTGTGGGCCTATGACTGCCTTCTAATGTGAATGTAAATGAGTAAATTGTGTTTTGTGCAAGCAATGAAGATGAATATAACTGATAAATTAATGGAGGCTGGGTGATTTTTTCTCAGCATAATAAATAGGAATGGCAATTACTCTATTATTAGATGATATAACCTGACAAAGAACATTGCCTTTCATTCCTTTCTTCATATGGATCTTTGACTCTGGCTATAACCAAGGTGGTGAAACGTGGTGAATATAAAGCACACCGTATGCCTGTTCTGGGCTTCATTGCTCTTGTTTGTGAGAATCATGTGCTGCTATCACCCAGCATTATTACCTGCAGGCAGGCAGACAGGCCTGTGTATCACCTCTCATCTTCTGAGGCTCATACCATCCTGACGCACTGGTAATATTACTTTTCGGTTTTGATCAAATCAGGGAGCAGTAAAGCTTGCGCTCAAATCAGTCCATGATTGGCGATTTGCGTGGAGCCTGAGGACACAAAACTGAACAAAAAGATATATCCAAAAAGCGAACGTTCTTTCATTTTAACATAGGTTAATGTAAGTAAAGCGATTTTATTTCACACAATGTAAATCCCAGCTGTAATGTTAAAATACTGTAGAAAAATAAAAATTGACATGCATTTTAATTTTTGTGTACAGCGGTGATATGGCAAGCTGTTTTAAGTGTCTTGATATTAGAAATTCAATTTGAACAAGTTTAAACTTCATTAGTACCAGTAAAAAAGTCATTTTACATGTACAGAATGTAAAATTCTACCGTCTTAAATCCAACGTTGCCCAATAGGAAATATATTTTTACCATGTAAGATATCACTTCTCACTATTTCATGGCTTTTCCACATTTATATGGAACGCTGACAGGATGAACGAATGGATTTTTAAGATTTTATAGATCAGATTGAAAATTTAACGTGCTAATTTTCAAACGTAAAAAAAAAAAACAATGTTAAATTCTAATTATTGCATGTTTTATTTTTGTACAACATAAAAGTGAATTTTTACATGTGTCAGTTTAATGCTTACATGTAAAAATTGACAGTTTTATTTTTACATTTTACACGTTTTTAACTCATATTATTAAAAATCGTTACTTCCATTAAACTTCATTGGGAAAAACCAGTGTTACTAGCTTTTAGCAAGTAAAGTGGTGAAACTGAATGTCAGATGTATCGCTTTAACTTGTACTGATGACATTTTTATGACTTGTTGAAATGAAACCTCTTTTAATTAAACCGGTCCGTCCACAAAACGGGAGCAGGCCACGCCGTAAGCGCGATTTGGGCGCCTGTCTCTTTAAGACGCGGTTGGTAACCAAGGCCGGTAGCTAGGGGGAGGGCTCGAGCCACCACGAGACTGTTGCCGTGCGCGCGAGTTGTAAGCGCCGTTCATTCAGAACGGTCGCGAGGGCTAGAAGCCTGGCGCGAGAAGTAACGGCCGAGCAGAGTCTTTCTCTTCACCCGTGAGAAATAAACGTGAAAGAAAGGCGACGTGTTTTTGAGAAACGGGTAACTCCTCGCTGTACTGAGAAGCTGCGCGGAAGATTTTAACGGGCTGGTGTTGTTTTCGGCATCCCGAGGCTGCCCGACCCGCTCCGAGCTCTCTGTGGGATCCTCGCCGCTCCAGACGGACACGGGGGGGAGGATGTGTGAGCGAAGAGCTGCGAGGCAGCCGCTGAAACTGTGAGAGAACCCGCTGTGCCTGCTGGAATGAGTTTGTTTTTGACTTCTTCAATGTGACTGTGTGGAAGTCGCTGCCCCAGCCCAGCCCAGCGCAGTGCGGTCCGGTCCGGTCCTCCTTCTCCTCGGACGCTCAGCTGGATTTTAACGCATGTTGGACGCGGACTGTCCGTTTACAGACGTCTAAGCCCCAAACTCGAGTCTGCTCCAAAGGGTGATGGAGTTTTTCCGGACTTTCCATGCCTTACCGATTATATGTTCGCTCATCTGCTTGGCTCATGGTAAGTTGGAGGAGAAACTACGAGGGGGTTCGTGGAGGGTCCTCTGGGCGGTCTCTGTTCAGTCTGTCTGTCTGTATGAGGCTGAAGACCCGCACAGAGTGGCAATAGATCTCACGTCGTCTTTCTGACATTAAAACGAAGTGTGTCTAGATTGTTGTGTAACACCGACATTAAGGTTTAAATTGAGCCGGTATGTTTTTCTGTTACTGCATCTGCTTATAAGTCAGTATTGTTTCTATGGAGCTACTTACAAAGGCTAATATCTTGCTGATCATACAAAATTGATAATATTCTTTTACTATTCTAAAGAAAGATCTGGCTGTTTCAACACCACAGTTTAGGCTGCTTTACATGTCACTCAGTTAGAGAGCCTTTATACCCTCATTACTTTGAAACGTCTCCCTTTACAAATACAATGTAAGGAAAATCTTCAAGTTACAGCATTCGTAACCGATTCACACAAACACTCGACACACAGTCATCATTTCATATGGTTAATAATGAGTTATTTCTCTTAAGATATAACTTTCCTACCTCCTGAATGGCTTTGACTGGCACATAATTATCTTTTATTATTTCCAGGTCAGCTGTATCACCGGCTTTGCTTCTTGGCAGTAGCTTGTTTTTATGAGGTAGTAAACATTGTCCGCCAGATCTGCCCCTGATCTAACCGCCAGCACAATCTCGCAGTGAATCAGGGGGCTTTAGAGGTACCAAACTGGGAAATGACATTTCAAGCTAATACTTTACTGCTGTGGAGAAAGACCAGTGCTCTTTATGGGCCTTACTCAGTTCTGTCCTTTTACAACCTTGTTGTTTGACAGACACACCGATGAATCCAGATCGAGCTTGTCAAGACCTCTGATTCTTTGGAGCAATGCCATAGATGACCGGGCCTGCGGGTTCGCAAAGGAACGATTGATGGTGCCTCAAAGAACCGTTTTTGTAATGGAGATGTGCGAGTGTGTTAAACATACCCACATAATGTAAACATTTCATACCCCTCCTAGAACCGTACACTTAATACAAGAACCACGTATTTTTAGGCCTACGAAAGCAGTTGTAATCCACCATTGGCATGTGTGGAGTGGCTGCTGGCTATCTGCTCTCACCTCTTCACACCTGATAAGGCTGCCGAGAGACAGAGAGGCTAATGTTACGCCCAAAGGGCTCTCAACTTTGTCATAGTCATTGTTTTTTCTCCTGGGCATTGTTGTGTGTGTGTGTGTGTGTGTGTGTGTGTGTGTTTGTAACTGGAGGAAAACATGTGCTAACTCAGTTCCTTTTGAAGTCATTTGAAAATAGCCCCAAAACAGCTGTCACTTCTGCTGTGATTGTCCCTGAACATGCATTTAACTAGAGCAAAGCTTGGAGAAGCTCTTTGACTCAGCCGGTAATGATACGCCACAGACCAGATGCACCTTTCCCGACTGTCCGTGACTCCACACCACATCTTGTTTTTATTTATTTATTTATTTTGAGCTTAAGCTGCAGTATTAACACAGTGCAGACGATGTAGAAAAGGGCTACATACCAGTGGCTTCATGCAATTTGACGAGAATACTCCTCTTATCCATGTTTTTTGGTGTTTACTGATGCCTTTCCACTTTCTGTAACACTGCCACTGATCAGTAATGAAAAATGTCTGTATGCCTTTCAGGGGAACGTCTCAATAGGTTGTCCTGCACACACACTCACACAAGACGTCCTCCCTGGCTTGTCTATGTAAACAATGCACTGTTAAGGGCTTGTCAGTTCTGAGGCAGATAAAATGTAGCATCTCCAACTGAGTGTGCTCTGATGTCTCTGTCTGCAGCCTCCACACGTTCTTGCTCTGCTATCTGATCCTTGCCACGAGACAATAGATGCTTCAGAGCATTGTACTCTTTTCAAGAAGAGCATTGATAAAGCATTCTTAGGCGTCAGCATCACTTCAGATGTTTAAGTATTATTAGCACCTTCTAAACTTGGATTGTTCAAATACTTCAGTGTTATTAAGTGACTTTTTACAATAGTATATACCTTTACATAAGTCTGACAAGGTGTAAATTTCAACTAGGCATGTACTGATCCACAGTTTTTCTCTATTAATACTGATTCCAACATCTGAGCTCTGGGTATCAGCCAATATCAAGTACTGATCCAATACCAGCTTTTAAATGTTCATAAAGGTTATTGTTGCAATTTTATGACCATCACAATAAAACTATCAAATGTAGATTGGTCAGGTCCAACCAATAACTTACCTAAAACTGTAAGATCAAAACAGGGGAAAGGGTAGAATTTCAAAGTAAATGATGTATTAGTCATTGTCGCAATATTGGCCTATGCAAAGCTGACATGGCATAAAGTCACGATATGCAAGTAACCACTCAAAATGCATTTTTATGTATGCTGTGAGCATCTTAACCAATCACTGTTCCAAATGAGTATTTGGAGTATTTGGCTGGTGTTTTATAACTCAAGGTATACACATAATCCATCGAATGTCTGTAGTTTTTAGTCTTTAACTCACATAACTGATTTTGAGTGCATAGTACAACACGCTCACAATAAGTAGCAATATAGTCGCAATACTAGTATTTTGTCTATATATTGCAGCGATATCTGTCCATATCTGTGGTATTTTAAATATGGTAAAATCACATAAGGCCTGTCTTAAAGAGCTGACTGGAAGTCTGGGTTGAACCCTGTCAAGATCTTGCTCAGCCTGCAAAGGGATGAATGGGGCCTAAACACAAAGCAGTAGCATCAATCTGTCGGGCCCATGGCCCTGGCTGCCAGTTGAGGACAGCTTAATGGCCACCTCGCATTAGTTCCAGTAGTTGTTGTGGTGACCCCAAAGACGCCATTGTAACGGGAAACCCCAGATGTAGAAAAAGAGAGAGGGAGAAAGAGAGAGAGAGAGCGCAGTTTTGAAGTTAATGGTTAGATTACAGCTGCAAGTCTTTTCAGCTTAGTGTTTACACCTCTCCCCAATTCCTCGTTAACATTTAAAGACTGTGGGTGTCTTTAAGAGCAAGGCAAGGTGTTGACAGTGGGTTGTGTAGGCAAGGCCAGCACTTCATTAGATGGCAATACATGCAGTGCATGTGAGAGAGTTGCATGCAATCTAACACTCTTTGGTTCTGTTTATAACCGTTTTTTTCTTGTAAGACTGGGTGCGCTTGAGTGTTGCCTTGAATCTGACATGCTTTATGTCTGTTCATAAAAACTATTTTTCTGAGTAATACTCAGGCCGTTTTTTGACTTTAGCTTAATAGTTAGATAAAACCTCTCAAGTCACATTGGCCACAATTTCTTGTAATCCTTCATGAATGGAAGCAACATAATCCCCCTTTTGTTATGATGGATTGCTATTTATACAAATCCCTTCCTATCTTATACAGATGTCTTTTTTTGCCTCTTGCTTTTGCGTAGCTTAAAGCAATGCATGAAAAAGGCTAAGAAGTGATGACTAGTGATGTAGAACACATTAAAAATGATTACATAAACTGTACACATTAAAGTGCAGATAAAACCATATACAGAAGATGAAACACATGGACACATAGACACACTGATATGTATTGGTACCCCTTTGGAAAGGCATTCTGGCCTTCTTTACTGACCTAGTGAAGCTGATCAGTCCTGATAATCCTTACTCATAATTTATATGTTAAAGGGATCATCAAAACTTGGAAGTCCAAATTTTGGTCTAGTATATAAACATAGTAGTAGTGTAGTGTTCACTTCTCAGTCCATATATTGTCACTGTCCTTTGAAAAGCATGTTTTTGCTTTTTATTTTTTGCTTAGAATAAAATATCTTTCCATTAACTTACATTAAAAGTAAAGAACATTTTTGCCCTGTCGTGTAAAGTTACTATTTTGGCGATACCTGTTTTTCTTTGGACAGCCATGATATAAAAACTAAGATGCAAAAGCAGCCCATTATGAATTATTCCTTCTTTTTACATTTCAATTTGTATTGTCATTAAATAATTTACATATAACTGCCTATTCAGCCCACAGCTATACAGCCCGGCCCATTCACACTGATTTTATAAGGTGTGCTTAAGCCTGAACTGCTTTTTGAAAGAGGAACAAAAAGGGCAGCCAATCAGAATAGAGGTCATTTACATATATCAGTTTTAAAAGCGCAGTGATTCTAAGGGATAAAGAGATGTGAGAGATGGTCATGTAACAATTAAATGTTTTTGGCTCTCAGACCTATTTCTAAGTGGACCTCTGGGGAAATAAAGTATAAAAATGTAGGATGTGGGCAATGTCCTTTACCACTTCTCCTACAAGACATGTTTGGATTTTGTTATTTGGGATGACAGAGAACTCTTGCTACAGGGGGTTTAAAGAACTCAGACTGAACTCAGACCGTATCAGTTGAGTGCTGACTTCTCCAGTTTGACCACAGGGCCTCTCACCATCAGTATCTAGGCTATAAAACACTGTCTCCACTGTTCAAACAGCAGGAGTGGGTTCTGTGTGTTTGCATACAGTGAGCTTGTGTGCCATCCTTTGAGAACTTAGTGTATCATTTTGTGGCTTGTTTTTTTTTTCCCTCCCCCTAAATTTTTGCTTGGCAAGGTGAGCAAACTCGGTTGAGACTGTGTGTGTACGTTGTGCTTTTGAAGGACATTGTAAACAATAGGCCTCAAGGCCATTCGTGTTCTCTCATTAGGAGCCCTGAAACTAATGACGCAGCCTTGTCTGCACTCACTCACACATATGGCCACACACACCCGCGCATACACGGCTCCTCAGTGCTGTTTACTCTCTGTTCACGCTGTTCTCCTTTCCTTTGCTGTGATTCGGCAGTGGCACCCCGCCACTCTCATCAAACACGCTCAGGCTGGAGCCGTTTCAGAAAAAAAATCAGAAACAAGTTGTTTTTGCTGTGACTTTAGAATTACTTTCAAGTTATTTGGCACAGGTTATTACTTGCACAATTGTTGTTTAATGGGTGTGTCGATGGAAATCATGGCTCACAAGCTGATTGTATTGATCTCGGAAAGCGATGTGGAGAATGTAATGAATGTGGCTCAGACTGTCTTTGTTTTGGCTGAAAAGTTTGAAGAGCTAGCAAGGTGATTCTCCTCTCCGTCAGATAACAGGGCCACAGTTTTATCTGACTTCTTTTATGATGAAAGGTTCTCTATAGGGATATGATTCATTGCTTTGCATTAACAAGTCTCATAGAACTGAAGTGTTATTAGTTGAGTTTAGAAAATGTCATTAATATCATTTCTTTTGCACTCAATGCACTGCAGTGAAAGGCTTCACTCTGAACGGATGCTATAGAATTCTTTGCTGTTTCCATTGCTTTTACATTTAAAGGCACTTGTCTCTTGTAGGAGTCAGTCATTTTCACTTCCTCTCAATATGTAGTCATCTTTCACGGGTAATAATTCTTCAAATTGGCATTAATGATGTTGTTATCATAAAACATCTTAACAAATCAATGTAGGTGACTGATTCCTAATAATTCATTCACCTGCTAATGATTTGCATCTTATTTTTTAACATCTAAACATAAAAACATCAACCTACAAAACAAATGACCAATTATTGCAGTTAGTCATTTAAAACCTCAAGCACTTTATTTTAAAAAGGGATATGTGCTGCATCCCTAAGAGAAAGATAGCAATCTGTTTTAAGGCAAACTGACTGTCCATGACTGACCAAATTTGTCCCACTTGTACAGAATAACCTTATTGTTTTTGATTAATTTTAGTAAAAAACCTAAAACTATTAATTCTCTTACATGTATTCATTTGAATACACAGAGTTTCAAGAGCAAAGTACATTCCAACAGGTAAAGGCACCGCAACAGGCCAATAGGACAGGGGGTCACTTTTTCCCTGGGAACCCTAATGTAAGCTCTTTGTGTCGGGCTAATGCTGCAATTAGCTTAGGGGTTTTCCTAGCCCCTCATTTTGGCCATTTCCTCTGGCAATCATCCACCATCAGAAAAACAGAACACATCCTGACTGTGATCTGTTATCTCTCAGAGCACTTGAGGGAAGATGATGGAGGGGAATGTTAATGACCATGTGTGCAGCACAGCCCAAGTTGAATATGCAGATACTCATTATTATTACATGTATAACTCAGAATCTGTGAGCATGTACAGTTGAAGTATTTACTGCTTGCAAACTGCTCCTACCTTCTATTATACTTCTCTAGGCTTATAAGGATTCAGTTGGCAAATAGTGAGGTTGGATATCTCTATTGAAGGACCATGAATTTCAAAGCAGTAAAATCATTTTTGAAGAGATGACTGTGAAGAACATTGAAACTTCGGTTTTCTGTGTGTTCCCTGTTCACTGATATCACCTGAAGCTGAAAGCTCACAGTATGGGGGTGGGATCAAGAACTGAAACAGCATTCTTAAAGAAACCTTCAGATGTTAGTCCAGTGGCCCTGAACCAACTGCTGCGCTTAGCTACAAAAACAACACCCAAGAATGAATGAAAGCATGTTTGTCAGAACTTTCAGACTCAGTATTGTATGGAACATGCTGTAAATAAATTATTCACTGCTGGACCTGTGTGGGCTCTGACCTATGGATGTTTGGGTCAGGCAGGAAATGCAGACACAGAATTCCGTAGAGGCTAATCCGACGGAATGTGGAGGTTTGTGGGCCACCACTGGGAGGACCAGGAAACTGATGCTATCTCTGCCAGCTGTGGTATGCTGGCTACTTCTGTCCAGTCTCTCCTCTTAGCCATAGCCAAAGCACTGGGAGATCCGTTTCAGGAGGCCCTTGTGACACACAGCAGCTGCTTCGAGGCTCCACTATCGCCATCACGCACAATTTATCATTCATACTCCACTTCTCTTCCTGCAGCTCCACAAGAGAACTTACCCTCACCCCACCCTCTTGAGATATATGATATGCCATCAACATATATTCCAGATGTATTTTTCTTTGATTGCATGAGCTAGTTCAGAGGAAGACTAGTGTTATTGTACAACCATTTTGGGCTGAGAAGTCGGTATGAACTTTACAAACTCTGAACATGGGCTTAAACAGAACAGCCACAGTTTGATGTAAGGTTAAAATCAGCAAAATCCAAAAGGCTAGGGGCGGCAATTCAGTGTTTTGATTCTTTACAGCCAAGTACACTAGTGTCTTACTCTCACAAGAACAATGTAGCCCAGAGGCAGTCTAGGCTTTGTGGTTTGAGTCCCAGAAGCTTGCTCTGGGTACAGTCCCGATGTTTCTCGGCTTGCCCGCAGAGAGACTGAGCCTTTTGGATAATATTATCTGCACTCTATTCACTTTCCCTCTCTGCTCTTCTCCCTGAAACCTTCTCTTAAGGCTCTACAGAAAGATCAATATCTACTCTTGAGCACTACCAGGACCCACTGGGTCAACCTTTTGTATTGCTAGTGCTTTTTCCTCCTTTTACCAGATATGGCTGGGTTACCAAACTCGTGAGTAGCATAATGATGAACTTCTGTTTAAAGATTGATGCGAGTAGAAACCCAGCTGTAGGGTATGTTTGAAATGTTATTTGAATTTTCAATCATGATGTTTGAAAATTTGTCTCTCAGTTCACCTAAAAAAAAATGCACCCCATTATTGAAAGAACTCCGATCCCAAGACTGTGTTATTCATTTGAGTAATTATTCAATGACTATTATTTAACTTTTTTAAAATAAAAAATTATACAATAATAATAATAATAAATTTTTTGCACTTTGAGACATCTTCAAAATACCTTTTTTTGCTAGAGGGCTGTTGAATTCTCCATGTAAAAAAGTTCTAACACACAAGGGTTATTTCTTTGCTTTGAACTACATCAAAGCACATATAACAGACATGCAGCCTCTGAACCCACCCTGCCCAGCATTTTCATTTCAGCGAAGATCCATGACACCATGCTGTCTCTTTCTTTTGGAATGAAAGATCCTAAACCATGTCACAAATACGTCTCATCCCAACTCATGATTTTTTAAGCCCGAAACACATGAGCTGCTCCAACCTCAGCTCCTGAAGGTGTCTAAGTGATTATTATTTATTTATTTATTTATTTGTTAAAGTTGTCACAGGATTTCATGGCTGCCAGTTTGTTTAATCCATCCCTGGTTCTCCAGGCCTCAGGAGAGGAGCTATTTGTCCCTGAGGAACGCAAGAAAACTCCTGAGTGATTTCCTTAGAGCCAAAAACTGGCCCATTTCATCTTCTCACTGTCAGAGGCCCAGTGGTGAAGGGCAAGGCTTTATGGCCTCAGGTTTGTATTCTCATGCAAGCATCCCTTTTGTTGTGCCAAAGTGCAAAGAAAAGGTTGTTGGAGAAAGGGTGTTCAAGGAGACACCCCCACCTCTTTAATTGAACTGGGGAAATGAATGCACATTTGCAAATCAATTCCCAGAATCCAGTGGAAAACAGGAGGAGGGAGGCTGTAAAACAACAAACTCTGGTTAAGGGGGATGGATGCCCTCTCAAAAGAATTCCAGATGAGGCTGAACAGAGAAAGTTCCTTGTTCTTTTCTAAGGCCTTGGTTTTGTGCTTCAGCCAGGTTCCTTTAGGGTCCTGTTAAATGGTTTTCTTGTCCACTCCAAACATTGTAGAATATGTGTGCTTCTTAATCGCTACAGTTCTAAGAACCGAGTCGTATGCTTATAGTAGACTTATGCTTTTAACTGACCTTTTAAAATGAGGTTTGGCCAATTAGTTCCTCTGTTGCAGATTTCATCTTGTGACAACATTCATATGCCAAATCAGTCTCTTCCTTTAGTACCTCATATCTTAATTAGCCTCAAAGTGGTGCTTTATCAGTCTTAAGTCTCTTACGTTTGTGTGTTTACCTCACACACACACTTTGAGAGAAGGCAATTATGTGATTGACCTCTGATCTCTTCAAGAATGGTTGTTATAGAGATGGCATTTCTACACAGAATATTTGACATATTTGCATATCATTAGGATTCTCCTTTCATTGTCATCAATGCAGGGGGTTGCATTGTTTTCAGAATTAGCAGTGTAGAGAATTAACCAGCTAATATGTCCTGCTAGTATAACGTATGCTGTGAGCCTTTGCTTTTGGAGTATCTTCCTGTGTCTACTGTGTTTGTGAACTTCTTGGCTGAAGTAGATCTGAGGTGATTTGTGCAAAGTGTGTCTTGTTGAGATCTTATTCCACTATGGAGCCCACCCTCCCCCCAGTAGAGGAGATAAATCTGCTTGGTGCTAAAAGCCCATTGGGACAGATCAGACGGGCTGGCAAGGCCCTAGCTTCACTCTCAAAGCTGGCATTTACACTGTCTCCCTGTACAAGGCAACAAGGTCAAATGCTCACTTTACCACAAGCACTTCATAACTTAAAGAGCAGAGTGTTCTTGGAGCTCAGCGTTTCCCTTGCATGCTCAATCACTCTTGTTGTCTGAGCCATGCTAATGTGCTTTACAGTAGCTTGAGATTTGCTTCTCACTGCATATGGTATCAAAGACAGTGGAAGCTCTCTATAGACCACAATGTTATTATATGGACATGTTCTAATTTTAACAGCGCTTATTCTAAGCTGTAATCTTCAGCGCCCAACCAAAGTTTTGGCAGAGTAGTTTTACCATTGTTCTCTTGTTTTAGACTGAAGTTGGAAAAGGTCACTATCACAATATGTTATTGGTATTGTGATAAATTATGTCACACTGTATTTTTCAGAGCATTTCACGAATATTTTCAGTATTACTAAAATATTAAATGGATTTAGACCAATTATAAAGAGCTTGTATGCATCAATCAATGTATAGTGCTTGGGTGTCTGCATAATAGCAAGTAGCTGATAGGATGTCAGCCTATTGCCCCATTATCCTTTGGTATAAATATAGTTGTATTAATTTGATTCTTGTCTTTGATTTTTCTTCTTCTTCTTTTTTTTTTTGCAAAAACAAAAAAAAAGTACTCATGATATTAATATTAATAGCACCGTGACCCTATCTGGACTAAGCGGTCAATGACGTTGATGATGATGATGATGAATATTAATAGCCCCTTTTAAAGGTAGGACTACTGTTTTGCTGAGGTTTTTTTCCTCTCTAACTCCTTTGCAAACCTCAGAAAAACAAAATATTATGATACATATTATCCATCCATCCATCCATTTTCTAAGCCGCTTCTCCGTCAGGGTCGCGGGGGGAAGCTGGAGCCTATCCCAGCAGTTGATACATATTATGTATCACAAAAATATCTATTTTTTTGTCATTATGTTCTTTTGCCATGCCGGCCACCTTCAGTTCCAGTCCACTCATTTAACACAAATCTGAATGAAATGGTCCGTGCCAATCAGATCAGAGGTCATTGCTCAGAGCTGCTCAGCTACACAAGTAGGTTTTACAACTGATGCTGTTGAGTTGTCTCACCTATTTCTCAACTCTAAAGCCTTGTCAGGATGAATGAAGTGTATGTGTTCATTCTCCTGTGCGGCTAGGTCAGAGATTCTCTAAGTGGTGTCCCCTCTAGCAGAAAAGGTCTCCACATAGCCTTGTTTCCCTGAGGGTGAATCAATCTGACAAGGTGCTAAGCCACAGAAAGTAGTTTATCCAATCCTAGAAGTCCACATGATCCTCAAAACACTATTTGCAGGTCTTGTAGTCTTCCAGTGCATAATATTTTTAATGCAAATATTAACTTGCTTAGTTTGGTGGCAAAGCAGACAACTATATCACTGTATAATATGTGGAGGGCTCATCGATTAGTATGGCCAAACAATGAATTAGTGGTTAAAAAAACATTAAAAAGTCTGCCTGATTTTGTGGTATACTGGGTCTTCATGATGTCAGGAGGCCAGTTCCCTTATGGCTTTACTCAGCTCAAAACCAGTTAGCTACTGTGGAAGGCACTATTTAGCTCATTCTACACTCACTAGCACTTTCCCTTTAAAGACCACTGTTACATCTCCTCTGTGGTGAGTCCACGTGTTTGGCCTGTAATATTTATAAAGCTGCTGTCCGATTCTTTGCCTGCTGAGTCTCTCCTCCACCCCCTGCCAACCGCAGTCTGTTCGTTGCTCTATATGTGTCTGCTAAAAGCTATTAGCCAAGCCCTGGTGGTCTCCTCTCCCTTCACCCGGCGGGCCAGAAGGCTTTTTGTTTTCAGAGGCAGAAAGGGTAACAGGCTCTGGGATTCAGAGGTGAACTGGCCTGTACACAACTCAGTGGTTGGGCTTCTGGCCTAATGTACTAGCGCTGTAAGGTCACTGTTTTGTGTTAGGCTAGAATAAAAAAAAAAACACTTGGGGGATGGTTTTGTTTTAGCTTACATTGCATTACTCAGTTGATGTTTTCCTTTAAAACTGACTTGAAATGAAAGTTAGAACTAAGCTGAAGTGGTTTGAATTTTTCCTGAAGTGCTATGAGGGGTAAGCTGGAATCCAAGAAAGGCTTTCTTCCAGCTCTAGATAATTGGTTTTCATGGAACACCATCAAACTTTGGTGTATCTTCTTTATCTGTTAAAACACATGTGTCCTTTGTTCATAATCCTATATAACCCCTGGGGGATTTAGTGCTAGGGAAAGGTATTTGCCCGGTGCACCTGAAACCCCCTTATCAGCAGTATCAGGAGCTGTTTCTCACACCTTTACAATGTTAAAAGACAGTCAGGCAGGAACGTGCTGCTCTTTTTCTCTTTCTGTCAGAAATCTGAGCTGCCACCCTGCCATGCTTAAACCAAATTAGAAAGCCTGGGATAATTGCCATCATGAAGAATCCAGTAATTGTTTTGACAAACCATGTGCTTTGGCTTCCTGATTCATCCTAAAATCTCTCCCGATGGTTAAAATTCTCCTGGCCTGTTGAAAACCCAGCTTGTATTGTTGTTATTCATCCATAATTGTCCCGCCAACACCCCGTCATTCATATTGGAGGAGAGAAAAGCAATTTCAAAGCTTTCTGCAGGAATTATCTTAACACCAGTCCCCCTTCTTCTTTCTTGGCGGTGAAAATAAATTCACATGTGGCTTAAAACACAGAACAAAATTACTTATATATTCCTATTCGGCTTTCTGCCCACAGCTAGGAGTGAAATGTATTTCTGTGTTTTCTTTGGTAACTGTTGAATGTGGAGCATGTCATTTTGTGCCATCCAATTTAAATGCTGTATGCGAGAGCAATGCATGTATAATGTGTCTTCATTTTACTCAGCCAAGTACTGCCTGAAATAGTATTTTTTATCTTGTCAACTGTAGCTTGCCTAAATGACCTGCAGAGAGCTGACATGCTGAATGTAGGCTTACAGGCTGTATTGGATCTGTGCTAAGTTTGACCACTTTGACTGGTGATTTATTTATTTTTGTTTGTTTTCTCTGACATTTTTCATATATTTCTAATTGTGATGTGATGTTTCTCTTTCACACGTTGATAGATCACAGTTCTTGATATAATAATCTGGTTATGTTTGTGTCCACCTGGAAGAAAGCAGTGTTGGGTGAAACACTGACTGGACCATTACATGAGAGAGCTTTTTTTTTTTTTTTTATACATGTTAGTGGTGGTCAAAATACAAAAATCCTTTAGAGTGAAAATATTAGTTGAGTATTTCCACTTGAATTTAGGTACAAAACTACTAGTGAGTCATCACAGTTAATACAATAAAACATCAGTATGATAAAGAGTTAGATGCACAAGTGTCTTGTACTACATAGAAACTGTTCATTAAATAACTTGACATAATAAGGGCAATGCTTCCCAGTACTTCCACTTTTAATGCTTAACGTTTCTGTGAGTTTTTATGCTCAGTACAAAATTAATGTACTGTGACCACCACTATCTACCACATAGTGTTTAATCAAGGTCTTCAGAAGCTTCTAAATATTAGAGCCAGCTGTGCTGACATTAAACTCTTCAGGGTCTTCAGGATACTAAAAGTCACAGGACACAGTTTTATTTCAGAAACAAAAGGGAATATGACGTATCTCAATACCCCAGCAAGTAAAGGGTGAGGGGTCCTTTTAGGGGGATGTTTTAGGCTATGTCCGGACCATGGCCAGCATCTTGAATGCCACCATATTGGATCAAGGGCATATCAAAGAAGACCAGAATTGTTTCAGAAATCGATTGCTGCAAATCAATGCAATATTTCTTGTGGTTCAAAAGTTATCAACACAAAGTTGCAACAACTACTGGGAACTTTGCCTGTGAAGCACAGCTATTTGACATGTTCAATGTGCCGTCCCTGGTGCTGAACACAGAGCTGAAGGCGCAGGATCCAATTGTTATGAACCCACATGAGAATCTCTGGAGAAATGCTGTCACAAGCTTCCATGATGTGGTGCTGAAGGTGGTGTTTGTTGCTGATTTTGTCAGCATACACACTTTGTTTGAGATGACCCCAGAGATAAAAGTTGAGTGTTGTGAGGTCGGGTGATCTGTGAGGCCATTCCACAGGTCCGTGACGGCCAATCCAATGACCAGGGAATTGAATATCCAGCCACTGACGAACACCTGCTCTGTAGTGTGGTGGAGCCACATCCTGTTGGAAATAACAGGGAAAACTGCCATCTTCAGTCAGGATGGATGGGAACACTGATTCCTGAAGCATTGTCAAGTAACGCTGAGCATTTAGGGTCTGGTCGATGAAAATGAGTCCAATTACTTGGGTGCCCCATATTCCACACCACGCCATAACCTTCACATCACCTACGACTTTGATGTCTGCTGGCCAGTGAGAGTTTTCGTCACTCCAGTATCTCATGTTCTGGCGGTTGACCTCACCACTGACATAAAAATTGGCCTTGTCAACGAACAGAATGCCCTGTGCGAATGCAGGATCCTGTTGATGTTGTTCTAATGCCAAGGTGTAAAACTCAACACATCTATCAGGGTCATCCTCTGACAGTTTCTGCTACAGCTGGATCTTGAAGGGGTGCCACTCATTGGTATGAAGAATCCGTACAAGGGATGACCATTGTTGAGGTTTCTTCGTCAGTAGCGGTCTTCGGATGACCACTATGTGGCTTGTCGACCTCAGTCCCACTTTCTCGAAATTTGGCTATGAGGGGTGCAACACTGCTGTGTGAAATTGGTGGTCTTTTATGGGTGCCGGTTGTTGAAGTCTGCGGCTATGATATGGCAGCTGCGTTCCCCGGACATCAGAATCACCTCAATCCTCTCTTCTTTCAATAGTTCCAACTTCAGTTACCTGTGACGAACAACAAAAGATTTGAACTTTCTGTGTTGATAAATTTTGAACCACAAGTGATATTGCAAATCGATTTCTGAGACTGGTCTTCTTTGATCTGCTACATGACCACCTTCCCACTGGAAAAATTTGCCCTTGATCCAGTATGGCAGCCATATTCCGGAAATAGCCTAAAATATAGGCCCCCTCACCCATTACTTGCTGGGGTATTCAGATCTGTCATTTTCCCTTTTGTTTCTGAAATAAAACAGTGTCCTGTGACTTTTCACTCACCCTTTACTTAGTATAAGAACAGCAAACCTTTATCTGCTCAGTGCTGAAGCAACTGCCCTTTGGCTTCTATTGTAGGTTCTCAGTCAATGAGTTTTCTGGTACAGTGAATAAAGAAAATGCATAAAAGGTATTTTCTGTGCTGCAGATGCGGCAGATACAGATTAAGTCAAAATGCTAGAGTGTTCCTTTAATTTAAACCAGAACAATACCTAATGCTTTAACTGTGTCTTTTTTTTTATGGCACTTTTTTTAAGCATCCACTCTTACTTATGAATTACTGGCACCCTTTCTCCTGCAGGATCTCGACCCAGATTGGAGGACGCCCCGCCACGGATTGTGGAGCACCCCTCAGACCTGATCGTTTCAAAAGGGGAGCCAGCCACACTGAACTGCAAAGCAGAGGGCCGGCCGACCCCCATGGTGGAATGGTACAAAGACGGCGAGCGCGTGGAGACAGACAGGGAGGACCCTCGCTCCCACCGCATGCTGTTGCCCTCAGGCTCCCTCTTCTTCCTCAGGATCGTGCATGGACGCCGTAGCAAACCGGATGAAGGTGTCTATGTGTGCGTGGCCAGGAACTACTTGGGAGAGGCTGTCAGTCGCAACGCTTCTTTGGAGGTTGCAAGTAAGCCAAATTGTTTAATTCTTTTTTCTCTTGGTTTTCAGTTTCTACCTTTCTTTTTTTGCTCTTTTGCTGGCTGGGCTGAATGACAGGAAAGTGCTTTATATTATAATGCGGCATGTTGTGACTAGAATGTGTCTTACTTGGTGTGGTTAGAGATTTTTTTAATTGGGTTGCCTTATCAACAGTTATCAAAAAGTGTTCGCATTTGTTGGATCGCTTGACCAGTTTTGTTTACATTTCTAATTAAGCTAGTGTGCATTCAGTGACATTCAATACATTACCTAATTAAAATGTTTGGGGGGGAAAAAAGGAAAAGGAAGTTTAAAAACTGCTACCACACACTTCTGTGTTTTAGTTTTTATCAGTCTGATGGTAAACAAAAATGTGTTTATGAAGCTAAAAGCTAGTGAGTCACCAGAAGCATACAGTAGCAGCACATCTACAGAGAGCTAATTAATTTGATTGTTTGCTTGCATGTCAGGTAAAAACAGTGCTTTATATATTTTTTTTCCACATCAGCCAAATGGCTCAAACCTGTCAAAGCCACAGTGATACATTGGCAGCAGTCAGAAGTAGAGCTGTTAGGTCTGTGTTTCCAACTTCCAGTATTAGAGCTCTAATTTGAGGTGATAATGTTGGCTCTAACTTCCAGTACAGTCCAAATGCTTAGCTAGTGTGCTTTCCACTGTATGTGTTTCCTAGAATAACTGAATAGATGTCTAGCAAGCTGTCCATCCAGAGAAGAAAGAAACATATTCAAGCTGCATTGTTAAGAAAAGGCATTTGAATGGCTTGAAACACTTATATAGAATAGTAAACCAATCTTTTAATAGAACGTCATTAATTAGTGATGCTGACGTCTATTAAAATTATCATAAGCACAAAACACTGAAGGTAAACAGTTTCCATCAGGGAGAACCGAGTGACTCTGAAATCACTTTTACACACAAGCAAAGTTTCAGTTTAAGATTTATTTACAACTTAGTTCCAAGTTTCAGTTTAATAAAAACTGGCTTTAAACTCAGGATCACAGATGAGCTCCTTTACTATGTTGATCTGTAGGCCTCTGTTCATAAACATAAACCAGCCCAAACTAATTTACTATAAAATGAAATGGTGTTTGTAGAAATTCAGAAAAAAGCTGCGTCAGTCACGACTGCATATGTGGACATATTTCTATATTGTGCTCTATTTACACAAAGTTAGGTTAGTTCATCATTTATGTTGAACAGACTCTCCCAAAGTTTTACGCTGCTGCGCTGACGTTGAACCGTATGCTGCACTGGGTCGGTATGACCAACAGGTCAAAACAAGCTCAAAACAAAGTGACCGCTGGGCCATGATTGGTGCTCTGGCTTTGCGCTTCTTTTGTTTTGACATGTTACGTTTTTATACACACAGAAACCAAAAGGAACCACAGATTTCTCAAAATGTAGGAGGAGAAAGTCAGATATTTGACTTTGAAATGTAGAGGAGTGAAAGTAAAAAGTCACCCAAAATGGAAAAACTTCAGTACAGATACATGAAAAAACTACTTCAGTACAGAAACTAATTACATTTGCCTTGTTACTGTCCACCACTGATCCCACATCCACCACTGATCCCACATGTTACTCGCTATGACAGAAATTGGTTATCAGTGGAGTCTTTTCCATTACTTTGTAAGTAATAATAATAATAATAATAATAATAACTGTAATACAACTGTTTAATCATTACAATGAAATACATATCTTGAGCTTTCTTTATTCTATTGTACAGTGTTCTATTATAGAATATTATATATATGAATATTTGATAGAATGTTCAAAAGTGAAAGTCGTGGCAATATCAGAATCGCATACTGACAAAATTAGCAAACAACATTTTGTGCAGACCCTTGTACCTTCTCCTTTGGCTTTGTCTTCACCTCTTGTATTCTTTCTCTTCTGTGACCTTGTTTAATTTCTCTTTTACTGTTTGCCTGTGGTGGCCCAGGGTGAGGGGAGGCGGTGAAGTCATTGTTTTTAAAGGATGTAATTTAATTTGAAGAATTAATATGGATGCATGGCATGTCATGTGTGAGGAACAGGGAAAGAGAAGAGAGTTATGAGATGCTGGCTGCTTGCAGGTAACAGATGTTTGTCCCAAAAATCCAGCAACGTTGCAGAGTATCTTGTGGTTGGCTCCAGGCTCTAACAGAAGGACTTCCCCTATCCAATATGCCGTAATTAAATACGGGTAGCGTGATTTGATTATGCTCATTCGATTATCAGGCAGTGCCATCATGTATTCATAACATTGTGGCTTTTCCTCTGATTTAACCACTTAAATGCTAGACTGTTTATTCGGTTCATAATCGTAGGGCTTAACATTACCTAAGAACTAACATGAATGAAGTAAGTACTGTGAAATGTGTAAATGAGGTAGTAATGACAGTGAGGAGCTAAAGTGTGGGCCCTTTGGGTTTAAGGGATTAGAAATGGTTTTCTGCTGTGACTTAAGCTTTTAGAAAACAGAAAGTGTTGGGCTTAATTTTTCTTAGTTTGTCTGCCTGGTATGTTTGAACATCTCTATCTTTGTTTACTTACTGTCTTTAGAGACATGCTACAGCCCTGAACTGCAGTCGGTCACTCCGAGGACAGACTTTTCAAATGCTTTACCATCTGCTGGAGGTGCTACATGTGGGCTAATGTGCTTCACTCACTCCCACTCCCAAGAGAGAGTCATACCGTTCTCGCCAAGAGGCATGCAGTTTTAAATAATACCACATTTTAAGAATTCAGAAATCACAGAACAATCTTCTTGTATTTTCACTTGCTGTGTTTATTAGCCAGAGCAAAACGCTTCACCTTGAATCCAAGAATTTAGTTTTTCTCCCAGAAGTTTTATATGACCTTTAGGGCCAGGGCTATAAGACTGATTAAAGAGAACCATCGAATAAATGCTTACTCTTCTCGGAGTTTATAGGATTTAGTGAAGAAATAAATTGGCCACCTCCTTTATGAGTAAGAGTGAACTCTTCACCTTTTTCTTTCACAACTCCCCAGTAAATCTGAAAAATCACTTAGCAATATTACGGAGAACATCAACCTACATTTTCAGCCTCTGAGTTCATTGAAAGTTTGTTGAAACTCTGAGTATCAGAGCAGTACTTAGAAACTTCACACACATCTTATTATTTCCCAGCCTGTCCAGGTTCATTTTGAGTTCACAGTGACATGTTTGCACTCTGTGAGTGTTGCTAATCAGATGTTTGCGTCCGATAAAGGTTGCAGAAGGGGCTTTCGTAATCTGCGTTGCCCTTTCTAAGGCGCTGAAGCATTCCAAACGCTGTTTTACAAATGATAATCTTTAAGTGTATGGGTTATGAAACTGCCTGCCAAGAGCTCTAAATATCTACAGCTAGAAGATCCTAAGCATGCCTTTGTAAAGGTAAACTTCATGTTCATTCATGCAGTTAATAGAAAGTGTGTGCTGAAAGATAGTATCAGACCATTGCCATGGAGTCAGTAACACTGCCACATCTTTTAAAACTAATTCTGCGTTGGTTGAGAACTTTTTATATCGTTTTTGCATGACAGCTGTAAGACAGGGTTAATATAACTGGTCCAGACTACTAGTTGCTGTTATATTTTGAGAGCTGTATGCAGTCAGGTTTTTTCTTAGAATTAGGTACCACAGCTGGTTTTAAATTTAAAAACCACCCCTAACCCCCTGTTACACTTCTTGTCTGTGATAAAGATCTTGCTTTTTCTCCAGAGTTTGCTGCCATGTTTGAGGTTTCTGAATAGTCTTCTGTCACAGCTGAGAGTGACGGAGAGTGATGGAGAGTGACGGAGAGTGAGAGTGAGGGTGAGAGTGAGGGTGAGGGTGAGGGTGAGGGTGAGGGTGAGGGTGAGGGTGAGAGTGAGAGTGAGAGTGAGGGTGAGGGTGAGGGTGAGGGTGAGGGTGAGAGTGAGGGTGAGGGTGAGGGTGAGGGTGAGGGTGAGAGTGAGGGTGAGAGTGCCTAAAATCATAAATCATCAGAGTGCCATAAATCAAAGCTGTGCCATGGAGTTTAGGTGTACACTCATGTAGTGATTGTGATTTGCATTTGAGCTTGCAGCTTTATTCTAAACTGAAGTGTGCTTAACAGGGATATTAATATTCACTTTTTAAATGTGGTAGCTGCACAAGAAAAAGCGTTTGAAGTCAGAAACTGACATCAGCTGGCACAGTTCCTCTAGTTCAATTAAAACCCTTATTCCTAAAAAAGACAACCAAAAAAGTAAAGGAAAAAAAAAAAACACTTGCACTGCAGCCAAAGCCCTGCACGCTTGTGATGTGTGTTTAACTTTGTTTTCTAAGAAAATGACTATGATGTGTGAATTGTGTTCCCTAGTCACTGCAATTTTGTTTTAATAACTGGACTTTAAAATGTAAAAGCGAAACAAATGAACCACAGTATGCATTGTATCATGGTGTTGCATCCCTAGTGCTTAATTGTGGGATATTATACTTATTTTACATGTTCAGCCAGTTTTTGATAATCAAGTAATCACACCCAGAAAGATCTTGTACTTGATATTCGTTGTCAGGCCATTGCAGATTAATAGTGGTTTGACTGAGTAAGGCTCATGGGTCCTGATGGCAGTGCTCTGGAGGGATGTGGTGGTGGGATGAGCCATGGGTGCACAATGCCAGCACTGGTGTGGCATCAGTGAGCCATGCTCCAGCATGGCACAGCTCCAGGAGGCAGGTGGCGGACAGGAGCTGAGGGCCAGAGGGCTCCTCAGCTGCTGCCTTGGCCTGCCACGCTGCTGGTGTAGGGCACAGGGGGTGGAGAGCTGGGGATAAATGGGGGGTGGGTGAGAATGAGTAAGGAGAAAGAAAGAGAGTGTGAAGTATACAAAGAAAGGAGTAAAGATACAATAATACAACTTTGGGTAATTTGTTTGGGGTCATGTGGAAAGTAACATGAGGCACATTGCATTTTATCAAAGAAATGCCTGAGATAAGAAATGAGATGTATGACAAGGGTCCTGGATAAATGCATAGTATTGAATGTGGGTCACTTGTGTTAAACCAATGCCTGATCTGTTTAATACTGTCCGTATCTGTGGCTGTGCTGATCCAGTGTATCGGATCAGTGCATCACTGGAAAGGAGCAAGCTTTGTCAATGTTGCTTACAGGTTTTAAAGAGCAGGGAGTAAGAGTAAAAGAGATGGAGAGAGAGAGTGAGAAAGAGAGAGAGACAGAGAGAGAGAGAGAGAGAGAGAGAGAGAGAGAGAGAGAGAGAGAGAGAGAGAGAGAGAGAGGAGTGGAGAGGGGACCTCAAATGCCAAACGGCTCCATCTGGCAGCAGCAGGAAGCATGTTGTACATTATGGGGGCACTGAGCGGTGCCGATGAGAGGTGTTATGAGAGCAGAAACAGGCAGCGGCCCAGTGTGTGTGGGAGTACATGAATGCACACACTGAGACACTTAGCCACTCCGCTACGCCTTTACATGCTCGCTTTCGTTGGTATTTATATATAAAACCACCTATAAAAGGTGGAATTTATGGCAGCCCAGTGTTATTTCATGGATGCTGTGGTAAAGTGCTTAGATGCTGCATTTCGGATGATATGGAGCAGTGCGCTCCGAGTGCTTTGCAGTAAATGATAGATAAAAGGGTCTGTGCTTGACAGTGTGTTTGTAATCTGGTTTTTATTGCTTTTTAATGGTTCATTTAGCAAAGAACTATTTATATAACTTGCAGAAATGTGTTTGTGGCTTGTCTGTACATTATGGATGAATGGTAACATTGCCAGACTATTGCACTTTTTTCAGTTAATCGCCTGGGATTATGTTGTGACTGATGGTCAATATTGGTTCGAAATCTCATTCATTTGTTGCTTGTTAAGTAGTTGGTTTGCACGAACTATTGATATAACTTGTGGCTACATTGTGTTCTTGGTTCGCGCTGTAATTTTGGAGCCATAGCATCACCAGATGCAATTGCAGTATCAGTTAATTGTCATTGATTGAGGAGTTATTGCTGGTATTAACTCAGATTTTACTAATTACCACAGTATCTGTTTAAGGTTTGGTGCTAGTCGGGAGGGTGCACACTGAACATCCTTGGGTGAGACACAATTGTGATCTTAACAGAAGTTTGTTTTGGGGTCAGACCTGCTTTCCAAAACAACAGGTGAGGACACAAAGACAGCTGTTCCATGAAATGCTAAGAATGAACAGCTGAAAAGAGAATCTGTCCCTGCTTTATTTTGTTTGGCTGATTGAGGGACAACTTTCTCACATTGTGGAATTTCACTGACAAAGCCCGTGACCAAAAGCTACTGTGTAGAAATCTGCCAAGCCTGACTGGAACAATGATATAAACAATTATTAAGACATCAATCAGTTGCAATCCAAGGCTTACCTTTGAGTATTTAGCACTTTTCCAAGGGGAAATGAAAAGCTGTCAGCTTTTTAAAATTATTAGATATTACAAATCTTGGGTATTATTGGTAGTAAGGACTCTTTTTGCCATCAGACAAAATGATTGCAAAATTATTCCCCTCACTTATGATGCATATTTTTTGTATATTTTAATGTGAGTGGAAATAGCAGCCAAGTTTGGCTGCTCAGGCATGCTGCATCACCTCAAACATGCTGTATTCTGGCTGTAGTGTGGCCATTGGAGGCATGACACGATGGCCAACTGAACTCACCATCTACAATTCAGTGCCAAGTCAGTTGGCTCTCCAGAACACTCGATCAGCTTGAATTCTGGTGTGTTCTGCCAGTTCTTCACACTTGATTGCAAATTTTAGGACTTTGAGAAGTTGAATTTTCTTGGTATGGAGCAGGGGCTTTAGAGTCAGGCTCTGATGGGTCCAGTAGTCTTGGCTGGCCTCTTGGGATTAGGCAGGGGCCACAGCACAGATAAGCCCGTCTGTCTCAGGTCTTCTAGTCCAGGCTGAAGATGGAGTAATGGTGACTTGTGTGCACCCGGGCATGCGCTGTCCTCCAGGGTTGGGCACTCTCAAAGCTATTAACCTCATTGCCTTGGATCCAAACTCAGTGGGTGCAGCAACAGGCTTGTTTTGGAAAGGCGGTGGATTTAAATTCTCCAGTATAAATCAATCACTGAGTGCTGCCAATAGAAAGGAACATTGTAAAGCTTTTTAATTTCATTAAGGCAAAGTCTATTAGCTCTAATGCTTTGGCACACCCTGTTTTTATTCAGCAATAAAACTAAATGAATCAGATTTCTCCAGCTTTTTCCATTACTTCCACTGAAAAGCCATTTCGGATTAGCGCCAAGGCTGCACGATAAATTGTTTGTTAATCATTATTGCAATATTGTTTATTGAAATAGTGATATCACTGAGGGTTGCAGTGTGCAGTGAGTACTGTCTGTTGTTGTCATCTTGACCAGTCACAGTTTCAGGTAACTGATGAATCAATGTATGTAATATGTAAATTATTTTGGTCAGAATAATGTAGTCACCAATGCATTTTTAAATTATATTTCGATATGTGTCACAATCATAGTAAGTAGCAATAAAATGCCATACAATGCATACATTTTACATTTCCCATACATAATCCATAGTACTTATTCTACCTGTTATGTTTTCAGGTAACAGTATCTAGATGTAGCCCCACTACGTTGTGATCAGATGGACTAAGGTCATTTATTTTGGTGCAGTGCCAGGGCATTGGCTTGGTTGCACACTCTGTGGCCTTGTGTGTATGTCTGTGTGTGCTCAGGCAGCAGTAATGAGATCACTTAGCCTAGAGGACTGTAGGGGTCAGCGAAACTGCTGGCAGGGAGGGGTCATACGGACACAGGAAGGCCCAGCCCTTCTGTAGCTCGGCCATCAAAACCCTCTCAATTAATTATGGTCGAAATTTAGCGACCAGCCCAATTCTGGTAAAAGAGAGAGAGGGTGAAAGAAAGAAAGAGAGAGGGAGAGACAGCAAAGCAGACAAAAAGAGAGGGGGTGCAGAGAGAGGCAGATAAGCTGAATGTTAACAGGTGGTGTGAGGATGAGCTCTGACAGCCCCTCATGTGAATGAATGGGAGATGGGATTGCATCTGTGAGCATTTGTGGGGTTGAGAGCAGAGCATGCTGGGCATGAAGAACAATACACCCTTGCCTCAGAAGACCCATGCAGACTAGGGCTGTGTTCAAAATGGTGCATTTATTTTTGCAAATGAGGGATACAACGAAGCCGTGCCATTTGAATGAAAAGTAAATTACACCAGCAGCACATGTCTAGTCGTTGTTATGAAGATTTTCAAGCCAACAAAAAGGTCAGTTATGCTGCATATGTTGTTTCTTATGTCACACCATATCTTAATGCTTGCAATGTAATATACACTGTATCTTGAAGTAGCTACCAATATCAAGCCCTAATCATGACAGTCCGCCGAAGACTTCATTCAGTTCCCTCTTTTAACTGCTATTTCTTTTCCCTAACTGTATAGTTTGAAGATGGAAAGTGAGAAACTGAGCAAACAAGCAAATTGCAGTACGCTAATTAAGGCAAGCGTATTCATTAGGCCTATCTGTTATAACAACAAAGCTCTTTCATGGGGGAATGCTACTTTTATATTAGTGTCATGCTGTGGTTTATCATTGCTAAAAAGTGAGCTCTGTCCCCTGGCTACTCCAGTCTGAGCCGATCCTCTCTGGTTTTAGTGGCTTTCATTAACCCATTCCTTTATTCATTGTTCTTGCCTCAAGAGCGAAGGGCTTTTTAAAAGCAGGTGCCACTTAATTGATTCATAATGTTTTGTAACCCACCCAATTAAGGCTGGAATTATTCTTTTAATCTGCTCCTCAAATAGGCAGTCACTTCGAGGGGAATTTGTTTAAAGAGTGATTACTTTTCATTTTCTCCCAGGTGACAAAGGTTTGAGCCTCAGCATGAATCTATATAAACTGCTTTCGCTCTTAGAGCTTTCACAGAAGAGAAATTCTCAGTATGTTCTTTAAATTTAATGGGGCTAAATTGTTCTTGGATGCATCATTATAGGAAAACCCCATTTTGTGGAGGTTTTGTAAAGTGTAAAAAGGTTCTTCACACTTGCAGATCTCATTTACAAAAATGCCTCTTTAAAGAAACATCCTTTGAAAGGTTCCTTAGAAAACTGAAAGTGGTTCTTCAGTGGCATTGTTCAGAAGAACCCTTTTTGACACCTTTACTTGTAAGAGTATAGCCACAAATATAGCTTACATGAGGAATTGTCCCCAGCAGCACACTACCAGTATCTCAATGTTTTGTTATGTTAACTTGCCGTTAGGCCAGTTATATTATCCACCTCCTGGTTTGGTTCATTTTGTGTACGCATTAAGACCCAGCGAGACTGCAATTGGTTGCCCTGCAATTGGATGATTGATTGCTTTTCTCTCACTCTCAATGCCAGCAGCTATGAGAGGGAGGGGCGAAAGGGCAACGAGCCAGGACATCGCTCTGTGTTTATAGGGTAGGAGAGAATACACACCCACACCCACACACAGGCACATATATGCACATACATGCACATGCACACCCCAGCAGCAGTTCATGTCATTACTTTTATTGCTTCACATATTCTAAGCCCACATTCAATCATATTCTCCCAGTGTCTGCAGGTTTGGAGGAGACCCAGCTGCTAACTAGCCTCTCTCAGCTCCGCATAATGACAAAAATCATTGTGATTTTGGAGATGGATTTCAGCGATTTATGTTCATAATATGAGCATCCACATTATCCACATTAAGGATTGCTGAAAATTGAATGCTATAGTCTGGTGTGCTGTAGTCTTGCAAGCCAAATTTCTGACTATTGTGAGAAAGTCTGGTGGATTTTGTTGCCCACTGTGGCCAAGAACGACTTACTTTACAAAGGCTTTGAGCTGACATTCAAAACAACCAACCACAGATCTTTGTTTTTGCATGTACACCATACAACATGTCTACTGTAAATCTGTTAGATTTAGAGTTTAATTTTCTCAATTTTCTCTAATTTTCTGTCAATCAGGAAAACATTTAAATTTAACATTTATGGCATGTTTTAAAAGTGTTGAAATCGTACACATTTGGACAGAAGCAGGCCACAGTTGGTTTGTTAACCATTATCAATCTATGCAAAGCAGGCAACTGCGCTCTACTGGTGCTGAACTAGCATATACCTTAATAAACAGAACTTTGTAGCTTGTGAAGCTGATAAAAAAAACAGGAGGTGCATTGGGATGCATATATAGGGCAGTACAGACAGCCAATCAGAGTGTAACTGACAAAATATGAATTGTTTTGGCCGTTTTAGGGCACAATACATAAGACAATCCACATACTTTTGTGGGTGGAGCTTCTGAGGTTGAGACTAGGTTTGCTATGGTCTTTGATAGTAAACTTTTAACCTGCTCCCATTGAAATTGTGGCAATATTTAGGCCATTCCTGATTGTAGCCTCAATGGCAGACGAACAGCAGTGCAATATTTAGTGGCAGACTCAACAGACAAATCTGAAACCTACAAGAAGCAGAGATGACAGTTGTGTCCCATCACACACACTCAAGCTCCATCATGTGTCCTGAAATGAAGGAGGCAGCATAATCAAATATCATTTCCTGAAGAGCCACTTTTTTCTGTCCACGTGCATTAGTGACATCGCTGTCAGAAGCCGCTGATGTCATTTATCTATTTGAAATAGATACATACAAACAGGCTCACCTTGAAGGATCAGAGGGATCGGGGATAAACATCCACACGGAGTTGAACTAATGTCAGGTTGGATCCGGAGCAATGTCTCAATGATGTGTTCTGAATTATTATTCAGACCATTCCAAAATATGTCAGCTGCACTAGATTTGATTCCTGTCTCTTCTCATGATGTCTGAGTTATGTGCCAAGTTTAGGAGACGACAGCAAGTCACAGTTTCTCTATGCTGTCCAGTAGATGTACCCATCAAAGCAATATATGAAAAACAAGAATCTTAACGTTGTCATTATATATATATATATATATATATATATATATATATATATATATATATATATATATGTATGTATATATATATATATGTATGTGTGTGTGTGTGTGTGTGTGTGTGTGTGTGTGTGTATACATATATATATATATATATATATATATATATATATATATATATATATATATATATATATATATATATATATAATATTTATTTATATTTATATTTATTATTTTTTAGAGTGTCCATGATGCTCTGACTACAGCATTTGAGGATTTAAGGATTCAGTATGTGCACTTTTTGGGCAGTGAAGCACCTGGCTATGCACTTACCTTTTGTCTTTTAAATGCTCCATTTGCTTTACATATACTAACACAACTCTTTTATGACTTTTGTTATGTGCATACAATTTTTCCAGGCATTACACAGCTTAAAACCTCCACCCTGCAGTATTTACAGTTCATTTCCTGAAGCAGGCCATTAAAATAAATCTGGTGTGTTTTATAGAATAAAAGCATCTTTTATAGACCAATCATTTATTAGACCACTTGCACTGTGACCAGACAGTTTTTCCAATTCTCAATTATTCATAGGCATACTTAAGCACTCATTTGAACTTAAAACAAAAAAGCAAACAGTTTATGGCTGGATTTTTTTTTTTATAAATTCTCCTTGGTCTTGACAGCTTTGGACTCTTTTCTTATTTTACCGCTCTTTCAGCAGTTTAGTCCACCCAGTCAGGTTAAAATGATAGAGTTATTACTGCAAACAGTGAGTGGTTATATTGAAAGATGTTGGGAGAAATTTTTTAAAAATTATAGCTGAAGTTTCTTTTTCTGAGGTTCCTAAAGATTTCAGACCCAGTCCTGTGGCTCTTAGTAAGGGTTGCTTTTTGAGTGAGGCACAAAGCAGAGTAGCAATCAGAAAAGATCTTACTTATACATTGTTGCTATTATATAAAGCTATGTAACGTTTTAGCAAAACTTGATAGTGTTGGCTCCCCACTACATTGTGTAGTAACTGGTAAATGGTAAATTATGTAGTAACTAGTAACTGTAAATGGTCCAAAATTACATGGCATAAAATCTTGCTACATTCATTTTTTGATTAACTTTTTTCCTTTTACTGTAAAGGTAACATTTTAGAAATTGATAGAAATTTAAACACTTTTATGCTTGTGATAATACATCAGTATATTAACAGCAAAGTAGCAAAAACGGTTTAATTCCAAGGAAAAAACAGGCTGAAAAATAGGCCAGTGAAATGAATTATAGCTTCCTATTGTGCATAAAATCAGGGAAAAAGAAAATACGATATGTCTGTAGAAAATGCCATGTGGTCCATCCAGATGGTTATGTGCCAGCAAACAGGGTTACAGTGGACATCTGAAGGTGAAAAGGGGACAATAGTAGGGCACTGTGTGTCCGGTCCGGTCTTCTCTTCACTGAGGTCCAGCAGAAGTGCAGCCCATCACTAGATTAAAGTAATCCTTCCTTCTGCTGCAGACAATGTCTCTATTAGCCCCCACCATATGTGGCCACACGCGCCGGATTAGACCACCTCTCTAATGGACTTATTGTTGTCTGTATCTGCATACAAAAAGACTAGCTCCTGGGGGCTTCGTGGGCTCCCCTCACTGGACCATAAACACAGCAGCCTCTTTGGTTTCCTCTCTTTCCCTGCATGCCTTTCTCATCCCTTCTTCATTGCCCCTTTTGTTCTCCACTCAGCCATTAGTAGGCCAGCCTTCTAGCCTTCTGTCCAGTAAAGCTTGGCTAGTTACAGTTCTTGCTCATGCAACGGACACAAATAACTGAATAATGAGATGTACAGTAGAGTATCAGTGTGTCTGTGTGGGCGGGGGGTGAAGGGCTGGTTAGGCAGTCTACCACCTGCACAGCAGGCTCGTTCCCCTAAAACACTCTTCTGAAGTACGATTGGTGCTATGAGATCTCAGAGAGCCTCTTCAGAGTATAATTAGAGAAAGAGAGAAGGGGAAGTTCATTCGATTTCTAACGGGGGCGTATACCTCTTCTTCAAAGATGAGAAAATCTGAAGCCTGTCAGTTTCGTTTAGCGTGAGTATTTTTATGTGGATAATGTATGCAGAACTGTGAAACTTCCTGCCCCTCAAGTTAAGCAAAAGTAAGTAACTATTGTCAAACAGCTTGAATTTTAATGATTCGCTGGAGTTTGTGAGATAAAGGTTTGTTATGTCTGACAGACGTCACCATTGGGGTCAGGATTCAAAAAGCCAAATTCCATCACAAGTGACGTGTGGTAACCACAGCAACCAAAGCTGAGCATGAAAGCATGACACAAGATGTTGAAGGAAATCTGGGAACTGAAGTTGTTTTTGTGTCCGAACGGGAAACGGGGGTTTAGTCAGATTTCGTAGTTCAAGCAAGTTTGCAAGTTTCAGCGTTAGACTAGATGCTGTGCTGGATAGGAGGCATGTGTGTGTGTGTGTGTGTGTGTGTGTGTGTGTGTGTGTGTGTGTGTGTGTGTGTGGTATTTTCCTGAATGACAGGCCTCCCCACTCAGGAGAAGGTGTAAGGATTAACCTCTCCCCCTGTGCTCCACACAGCTCTGAGCCCAGACACGGCCAGATTTCTGCTGATGGAAGACCTGGCAAAGCACAGAGGCTTGAGAGGTGTGTGTGTGTGTGTGTGTGATTTATTCTCAAAATACCTGTCAGAGGAAGAGAGAAATATATGGAGAAATCTGCTACTAGCAAAGAACATATAGTATTAGTCATTTTGTACAGTAAAATACCTGTCAATTAACTGACTAGGGTGTAACAATGGGAGATAAATCCAATGACCACTCTACCAATAACACACACTCACATTGTGCTATGCATTTTTAGCTGTATATTACCTCCTATGAGGTAGTGTTTGAGCATGATAGTCTACTTTGAGATACTGATCCTAAATTGGTGCATTTTTTTTTAAAAATCTGGTACTACTCCATGTTTCTATATTATATATAAATCAGAAATGGAAAAGTGGTATTGTGCCCCTGTACAACAGTACAACATATTGTACTGAATTATATTACAGAATATTCTGTAGTGAGCTTTGGGCCAAAATTGACTTGTGGATAGAGTGTTTCATTGGGACACTATAAAGGTTAGCTTTTTTTGTCAAATAATGTATTTTTCAATGTTGAATGATCTAATAAACTGAATATGGAAACCTAAACATAATGCACCTTTTGAGTCACTATTTGGTACTGCTGTGTCTATAAAAGAATTGAGTCAAGACATCACTGTATCATATCGGATTTTGTGAGTCGTTATGTTCCTAACAGGAATGTACATATCCAATATTTGAATACGAGAAATGCATCAATGCATTATGTGATCTGAATGTGCTGATTTAGTACTGATTTTGGAATGTTAGAGTCAATTTAGTGACTTAAAATATCATACAGTATGCATGATTAAAATTTTTGGCCGAAATAAAATTCCTGAGGCTGAAAACTCTCAAGCTACTCAAGCTTGGTAACAAAGCTTGGTGTATTGTTTTCATTGTTTGTATTCCAACATAGCATGAATAGTCCCTTGTCTCCAAAATACCCTCGGTATTCAATTATTTTAAATTCTGAATTACATTAAATCAAATCATAGTGAATTTTGTTTCATGAAGCATTGCACTGTTTCTATCTTTGTGAGCTTAGAGATTTACACCTCTACTGAATACAACAGTTTTCTCTTATTGACCCATGGTTTATGCTGATAAACGGTAGCATCAATATGACTCACTTCCCCCAGACAATACAACTACAATCTCTCTCTCTCTCTCTCTCTTTCCCTCTCTCTTGTTTGAATAAGAGTGCGTCAGGCCTCAGGGAGATTCTGGTGGGTCATTGATTCTCAGTGTTTGGGTTGCAGGTCAGAGTCGCCTTCCTGGCTCTGTCTTTGGACCCCACTGCCAGTTGGACCCCTCTCTCATCCCCCTCTTCCATTTTACTTCATGCAGGCCTGCTGGATCCTCTGTTGGATCCTCCCCCTGCCTGCTTCCCAACCCAGTTAATGAGACCCACCTCCAGCGCTGCACATGCGGCCTCGCCATAAAGCACCTGCATTTATTACATCAATTTGTCGCCTTGACACAGGCGGGTGTGTGTGGTGGGGGCTGAAAGGTGGCGGTCAGGACTACGCCAGTGTGTTTATGAGTGCTTAAGAGCCTTGAAATGATGCACCTTGACAGCTCATCTCGTCGATCTTTCCATCTCTCCTTCGTCCTCCTGCTATATCTGTATGCATATCATTTTGCCAAGCTCCACACTTCCACTGAGTGTTTTTGGGTCGTAAACTGATGAAATATTACCGTTATTTCTGCCGCCGCAAGCACTTTACAGACTGAACTTGACATGTATTCCCAAAACCACAAGCCAAACAACAGCGGCACATAGGCTGATGAAATTTTTATACCGAACTGTCCTTACATCTGGTTAACACATGAGTGTTCCATTTTCTAAGCCCTGATTTGTAAAACCATTTTTTGACCTCTCAGTGTAAAATGATAAAAAGTACTTCATTTGTTTTGAACTCTGCAGTAAAGGTGCCATAAAGGATTCTTTGGATCGATGCAAAGTGAAGAACCACTTTTGGTTCAGTTGAGTGGTTTCAAGTGAGTTTATTAAAGAACTATACATTAGAAGATTCTTTAAGGAACCAGAAGTGGTGCTTCTATGGCAAAAAAAAACAAAGAAATGGGTCAAATGTGTAGTTTAGTTCTACAACCTGCACTTTGCTGTTTTTGTTGAACCCTTTTTTTTGTTTAGGCCTGGCAGTGCCTGGGAGCAAGCTTCAGTTGGTCAGGCCACGATGCTTTTTTCCTTCACAGCGGAAATTATTTTTCATGCGCAGTCACCGCATCAATGTAGACAGATGCTTCTCATCAATCAGCTGAGAAGGGCAGAGGAGGGGGGTTGAAACAGCGTGAAAGAAAAGGAGGAAAGAGGTGGAGAGTAAGTGAGAAAGAGAAGAGAAAGAGTGAGTGAGCAAGAGAGAGAGAGAGCGAATGCTATCCCCAGCTGTTCTCTCCTAACAGGACTCAGGTGATAGCTAAGCAGCACAGACAGCTTCCAAATGAGCGGCGCGACAAAGACAAACACTCGCACGCTAACGCCATGACAAACAAAGGGCAAGAGGTAGGAGGGGGAAAAAAAAGAAAACGTGCATGTGTCTGTAGCATCTCTGCAGCGGTGATTTCCCCCTGTCCCAAAGGCAATAAGGAGTGTGGGCGTCCTGCCCTGAGCCTGCATCAGCCTCATCACACCCGGAGAGGCCCCTTTGATCCTATCGGGGTTTAAAATGATGAAACGTCAAGTAGAGCGGGGTGTCCTGTATGTGTGAGTGTGTGGTGGGTTTAGAGGAATAGCTGGTGGGGGTTGCATCCAGGGAGGGGGGACAGATGTCCAGGCCACACGTGCCTCTTGGCATCAAGCAACCGGTCCTGTCCCTCCCCCCCATTACACATACACTTTTCCCTTCCAGTCAGTAGCAGGCTGACCCAGGGACTCCATGTTGTCTGACAGCTGCACTGGGCACAAGGCTTTGCTGCTGTCAGCAGTGACTGTAACACTGTCCTGTTACAGGCAGAACAGTCTAACTGATCCTTCTTCTTTCCCCAGGTGCAGCCAGAGCCTGTCAGCTTTATCACTCAAATCTGCCCACAGCTAATGTAGAGTGGGGTACAGTTTGCTGCCGTACTTGCCACAAATCAATGAAGTGCATAGACTTACTTGCTGCCATAACAAAACAGAGAAAAACACAAGACTTTCGTGCCAAATTTCCTACACAGGTTTTCTGTCCATGTGTTATGTACAAAGTTTTATGCAGCATGTTCACACGTTACTCTACCTTGTACATATGTATTAAAGGGAGGCCAGATGAAAATTTTGGAAAGGCACCTGATTACATATTCTATTCGATTTACTGAAGTTTAGATAGCCAGCGATGGGCAGTTTTGTGTGGAATTTTGTCAACCTCATGTGAAACCAGATGAAAATTAGTGGTAGTGTCTCAAGAGGGAGACTTCATTTAACAATGGTTGCAGTCATAGTGACTAGGCAGAGACACAGGCCTTGGATACGTGCTGAAATAATATATGGCAACAACACAGTTTCAAGTGTCTGCTGTAGTACTGCCTGTTATTGTTTTTCAAATTGAAGTGTTTTTTTTTTGTAGAATAGAGAGAGAGAACTTCATTTATTAACACCACTACTGCTTTTTCTCTTCTGTCCTGAGCTTGTTGATAAATCCATTATTTCACCACACCTTTTAAACCTTGCTCTTTAAAAGCATAACTCAATTTGTAGGGGGTGTGCAGTTTAAAAGAGAATGTAAGCGCACTGGCATTTGGCCACTTTTCACCTTCAAGTACTTACGCTCTGAAAATCCATGTGGTGGTCGGAAAACATGTTTATGCGTTTAACGCATAAGAATAGAAACATAAATGAATCACATGCTGTTACAAAATGATGGAATTATATAAAAAAAGCTCTGACAAATCAATGGGAGCAAAGACTCGATGGCTGCTCTTTTTATTATTTAAGTCAGTTATCCAGTTAACTCTGAGTTCTTTCATCTAAATAGTAATTTAATCTAGCACATCACTTTTGACCACAAAGATGGCTCTGCCGACCTGTTAAAACTGAAAAGAACTTAGAAGAAATAATGAAATGGTGAGGTCGCTAGCAAAAGTCCAGAGTTTGTTGCCAGTAAAACATATGCTGTTACACCCCTTTCTCTTTGATACTTGGACATTGCGTTGAAAAGGATGCTATCTAAGCAATCAAGTGAAAAAATGTCTCAAGTCAAATGCGTTTCTGTCGATTTCGTAAGCTTTATGTTCTGTTGCAGTTTAGCTTCTTTTCCGACTATCACTTCCTTCTAGTGTCACTTTTCTGGGCTTTCCAGTGGCTAAAAGCCATTCTTCTGTGTTGTTTTCTCACGTAAGTGATGGCAAAGGAGATGTGATGTCTAGTCTCGCAGGGCTGTTTGGAGGAGGAGGATATTGAGATGTCCCTTTGATGTGGGGCAGAGACAGCCTTATATAAGAGACGGCTCCCTCACAGCTGCAGTAATTGCGGTGACACCACAAGGGAACAACTCTTCACTGTGCTAAGAGAGGAAAAACACTGACAGCTCATAAGGAAGCACTTCAATTTGCTATTTTTTTCAAGGTTTGACCAAAGTACCCGGCCAGTCATCTCTATAACGCTCTTCTTAATCAATTGTCTAAAAGCACTTATGTTTTTAAATATGTGTTTGAGTGGTGGTACTTTTATTGTTTTCTTTGTGGTTCCCATTCGTTTTTTGGGTGACACTCAGGGCCAGATGGGTGTTGGTATGGCCCTGAGGGTTCTTGGTATAGGGTGTCTATGTCCGCTCATAATGAATATGGTCATGTACTCCTGGTCTGGTCTGCATGACATAAAGAAAATTCTAGGTTGTGATTGTGATTAACTTTGTGATATATCAAAAATATATTGAATCAATTATGTCATGGCTGAAGATCAGCCTGCATTATTTAGACCAAAATAATTTACTTTAGTTGGATTACATGAACTCACACCCACAGAAACTCTCATCTGGGACATATTGTAGTTCTTTGCAATATTGGTATTGCAAAAACCTGTAGCACATTAATCAAGATAAATAATATATTGTGCAGCCACAGTGAAGGTCGGCTCCCCCCAACCCTACAGTGCAATCATATTAATTTGAAATCATCACAAATTGTAACAGGTGATCTTCTGTCCAGGGTTTGATAAAAGATAAGAGATAGATTGGGGGTTGGTAGCTTTAAGGCAGAACAAATAGTCTTTTTAAAAGGACCAAGGAAGGTTGAGTTACCAGCAGACAGACCCTGAGCTTTCCATATGTCCACATGCTCATGATTATTGGCTCTATTGATCATCGGTCCATTAGATTCTTTCCTTTCAAATGTCTGCCACCTGTTCACAGGCATTAACAAAGAAAGATTGTGCCTTCATCGCTCAAATTATTTTGGGTTGCTAGTATTAGGTGAGCTGGAAAGAGCAGATAAAGTACTGTTTAAGGTAAACCTTGTTAATAGTAAAAGCATTCTGCCAGATGATTAGAAAAATGTCAATTTAATTAGTTTTTACTGCTTACCTCAAATGGAAAAAATCAGTGTTGGCCGTGTCAGACACTTTATCACTGATGACTGAGATTTGTGTTCCCGGCAATTCAAATTCTCAGCACAGCAGCAGTCTCTCCACATATAATATCGTGTAGACTTGTGGATTAGAGCTTGTAATACTGATATTGTCATGCTTCACAATTTCCATGATCTGAATTTAATAAGATTAATATTTTGCTGTTATCAGAGATTGCAGAGATTGTGACCCATGTCTGCACGAATGAAGCCCTCTTGATGCTGTGCGCGTGTTTGTGTATGCATGCATTTGTGTGCATATGACAGATTTCATGGGAGCTCGAGATGCAAGAGGACAGATTGACAGATGACCGACTCAAATGCCGGCAACAGGAGCTGAAATGTAAACCTTTCATCTGGGCGCGAGAGCCATTTGTCATTGCCCAGTTTCATACTAATATTTATTCATGAGTTCTGAAAGCATTTGAGGCTTTCGGAGAGAAAATAAAACCGCTCTGGTCTGCTTGATCATGATGATAAACTTTTAATTAAAAGTGACCAGCTGCTTATGCAGCACATGTATAGCGTTTAATCTGAAGCTCAAAACGCATCCTGTCATTCTGTGGATGGTTATCATTAAGTTATTATAGTAACCCCATTATGGTTCCATGCATAGGTCAGGAAGTGCAAATCCTCAATACTGATTTTCCCATTACTCCAAAGGTAGTCAATCAGCTAAGAGGTGTTCTGGGTCTGAAGTTTGCTTTGTCCATTTTGCACTGGAGATGCGAGGCTAATGTTTCAACACCCCATCAGTTAGCATCATGTGAACTACATGCCTAAATCATAACACAATGCCTCAACCCAGCTCTGTTAAGAAATATCAAATTGATTTGATTGATCGATATGTTAGTCTGATTCTAATAAAAATGGAGAAGAGTACGGACAGAATTCTCACTCGTATTACTGTCTTCAGCTAACTTATGTTTGCCCTGTTTTTGTATATTAAAGTGTGCCATGCAGTGTTAGAATCCATATAGTTTGCATGCTTGTAATTGACAGCTTGTGAGCTTTCATTACTGGTTAGCTACATTAAAATTGGAGCTCCAATGCAAAACTAATGCAGTAAACTTTGGACACCAGGCATATTTTAGCTGCTCAACTACATTTGAGGGCAAAACTTAGTAAATTTGATTTTCGGTCAAACCGTCACTTTAAGGGGAGTCTTTGAGATGCAAACTAGCTGCAGTAGTATGGTGCTAAAGGAGACTTCAAACACTCCTGTCTGACCTGTTGCACTTTTTCCTATTGATTTTAGCAATCTTTTTTTCCTGCCACAGAGTCACTCAAACAAATAGACTCATTTTGTTCCAGACAGGCACCTTGGGTTAATGCAAAGGGCCTCCACAGTGAGGCACACCGGTGGGGTTTTTAGGCATTTCTTGCAGCATTGAAGCCTCAACTTAAAAATGAATGAAAGATCGGGGATGAAGAATTGATTTTGTGAGGAGGGAAAGGTTGAGAGTCAAGGGATTCATTAGCGATGCCCGTCAGAATGCAACCATGGCGGGCTGGAGGAGGGGTAATTGAAGTGGACTGCAGCACTCGCGGGTAGGATTACACTGGCTTTATTGTGAAGATAGAGGGAGAGAGGGAAAGAGCAAAAGGACGAGAGAGAGGGAGAGGGCACTTCCCCCGAGGCTGGCACTCAAAGGTTGAGGGTCACAGGTTTAATCCGCCTCCCCCAGGGCTTTATGGGTAATTGGCAGTGCCTAATCAAGCTCCAGGGAGTCTGCGTGGGTCATAGCAGATGGGAAAGACCCAACTCGGTCTAAATTCAAGAAATGACACCTTTCATCTTTCTAACTGAAACAGTACCAGAGAAGAAAATATGTGATGTGTCATAGTTTAATGCTCGGATGATGCGCATCTTGGTTTGTGTCAGGTTCAAACAGGTTCAGTCTTTATTTGTGAAATATTTTTCAGGCTCAGGTTGGTTCTAGATCTCAGAGTTGGCCTTGCTTTTTCTTCTGCTTTAATTTCCTTGCTTTGTTTTTAAATTATTTTTAATGGGAGTCATTCATATTGTTGGCACTGCAGTTTTTGAGACCTACATGCATGTGTTTGTGAACACGTTTGAGAGAAATAAAATTTGAGCTGATTTCCTACAGAATTTTCTTGGGCTACAGTTGGGTTTGGACAGAATTTTGTTGGACTGCGGACGAGTTAGGCCAGTATTCTATTGTGCTGTAATGAAGTCCACACAGAATTTTACTGGCCTTCTCAGGTTCAAACAAAATTTTGTTTGGCTTTAGTTTGGCCAGAATTTTGTTGAGCTGTAGTCGGATTTGTAGCGCAGTGAGTTTTGATAGAGTTTAGATTTAAATTCTGACTTAATTTAAAGTCAAGTTTACATTATGTTGTTGGTCAGATCAGGCACAGTGTTCTTGGGCTATGCTTGAGTTCATCTAGTGTCAATTCACTGGCACTGCAGATTTATGTTACATTAGAAATGAGCATTTGCCATGCAAGTACAGGAAGACTTCATGTCCCTTTCTCTTTCTCTTTCTTTTTCTCTTTCTCTCCCATTACTTATTTGTATTGCAAAGTTACAGACTGTACATTAGTGTAGACTGATCATGAGGCTATAATGCATACTGCCAAGGTATGTGTCTTTGTCATAGCACAAGGAATATTAGCTATTAGAAGAAATTGGAATTACAGTCGCATTTCTCAAGTCAAAGATAATTTATCACCCATCGGGCCTTTGTGCTGTAGCCCTCTTTTGCATATTTATATCATAGATACTAGTATTCTCTTTTGACATTTAAAGTGATGGAGGCAGCTTGCCGAGCCTACCTCTTATCAATCACAGATAAATAAAGGAGACACCCCAAGGGTTAACAATAAAATCCATAAGTTTGGTTCACCCACCTCTTCATTAGAATACATAAACGCACGCGCACACACACACAAGCAAGCAAGCAAAACCGCCTCATTTATCTCTCTTTCTCTGCTAGGGTGACATTGTAGTGACATTAGCTCTGTAATTCAGGCCTAATGGCAGTATCTCCACCCCACCAAGAGAGAGCACACACGTGCGACACCCACATACAAGCCCCAACACACACAGACATGCACATACAAATGCATAGATACCCCTTTATTTCCACTAACGCAGAACAGACAGATTCAAACATAGAACCACTATGATATATTAATGACTTCGGGATGCAGCTAATTCTATTCTTCATGGTCAGTTTGGGATACATTGAGCATTTGTCAGGACATATAGCGTTCATTCAAAAACGTAGTGGCTCCAGCCATTACTGGAATATTTGCTTAATCAGCTTCATTAGAGCATAGAACAGCATTTGCAGCAAATTTTTGAACCTCAAAAATAATGGAGGTTTATTACATAATAGACTTATAGACTCACACCACTGACTGCTACTGCTACCACACACACACACACACACACATTAGCTCTGTAATGTATCTCCTCCTCACCAAAAAGAGACACAAATTCAACAGAATCAGGCATAGAAATAATAGATATATAGATTATATGAATGTGAAAAGGAGAGATTATTTCCTTATATATCCTATGTATGCCATTTATCCTCTTTATGAGGGAAGACCACTCTGAGAATCACCACTGACCTAAAGTCTGTAAAGGTCTGGAAGCCCCCATACAGAACTGTACCTTGGGAGATGAACTCTGCCACAGTGATCCAGCTGCAGTCTCTTTAATCATTTACGACCAACAGCAGCTGTGTGTAAACCCCTCAGAGTGCTGACTCAGAGTGGTCCATGAGCAGGATGTCTACTCCACGTCTTCCTACAATTGGTTCAACTTCAGTTCGAATCTGGATCTAAAATATCTTTGAACAAATTCATTGTTTATAACAGCTACATGAAGAGGGCAAATTAGCGCTGCACAGTATCAGCAAAATACCATATTGCTGTTCTATTCAACATATTGCGGTTTCGACCTGTCTTTACATATATTATAAAAACACAGTTGACCTATTCATATTCCACCCACAGATACATTCTTTCATAGCAGTGGTTGGACAAGTACATACATTTAAAGTGCTTTATTAACTTCATACAAATAATATTTATTTTGTATGAGAGTGAAAGGTCAGGACAGAGTGGGTGTTGTTTGTCACGTTTTTAATCTAATGTCAGCATGGTGACAAATTTATTGCTATTTCCAAACTGCTTATGTTTGATTAGCTACAGCAATATAGTTCAGCTTTGGTAGCCTAGTGGTTTAACTCCTTAACATCCCAGGCTTATTACAGACATATTAATTAGTAACTACAGGGACTTCAATGCAAACTTTTGAGTTGAGATAAATTTGAAATATAATGTTATGTTATACATCTACACTACAACTGACATTCATTACTAAGAATGGGATTTTGATGGCAGTTGCTGTTGATTTGTGTTATTATTTTACATACAGTTGCTTTGCAGGAAGGAAAACCTTCCTTTATGTTTGCGCCAACATTTTTAAATGGCATGACATCAAAATAAATTTTGATGAAATTAATCAGAAGTCTGACTCAATTTCTCAATACAGAATCACAGACACATATGCTTTCTATGCTGCTTATCCCTCTGGGTCGCAGGGGAAGCTGGAGCCTATCCCAGCAGTTTCTGGTAAGAAGGCAGAAAACACCCTGGACAGGTCACCGGTCCATCGCAGGGCAGTCAATACAGAATTACGTAACTTATTATGATCATTTGTAATTTAGGTATTTGTAATATACCTGGTAGTCTGTTTTTCTCTGTTACCTGCAGCAAAATTTTAACCTTCACTTCTGCTCCTCTCTCTGTGCGTGTTGAGTGGAGAAGACGGGTCTATTTCGGCATATATATTTAGAGGGGGATTGGTGGATATTGCCGTTTGGAGCAAGGGGCAGTGGTTTGGTGTTATATTGGAACCGGGCCAGTGCAATATCGAAAAAGCCCTTCTCTTCATAAAGTCTATCCTCACGCAATCCCTGAGCAGTGCTAGCTCAGGGGCACAGACTGATTGGAAACGTGCAGGCCAAAATAGCGATTGAGCAGAGGGCAGGGGAGGGAAAGATAGGCCTGCTCAGATTAAAGGAATGGAAGTGCTGTTACAGAAGAATCTGATAAATGGCAGTAGAATGGAAATGCTGATGGAGAGTCCAGCTGATGGCATCAGCCCTGAAGATGTGCCAAGGTCGATTGAAGGGTTTTTGGTCTGGAGTTATTACTTCTGTCATATGGGTGTGTGAAATGTGTGTGTGTGTGTGTGTGTGTGTGTGTGTGTGTGTGTGTGTGTGTTTTCTGTGTTAGTATGTGTCTCTGTGCTGAGCATGGGTGTTTACTATGTTTAGGGGTAAAATGATGTGTGTGTGTGCTGCCTATTTCCATTTATGTAAGCATTCAGACTGTTTATGTCTGTGTCCGTGGAAATAAAGTAAATATTTCCTATTTGTTTGAAGTGGCACTTTTTCACCAGAGTCTAGTTCATTCAATTATTCATGGCCTTTGTGCTAGAAGGGAACTAGTTCATTTATTTATGAGTCAGGCGTGGGACAAGGAGTAAATTGAGACCAAAGGGAGAGATAGCAGGCTAAGAATGCTCCAACCAAAGATAAACCTAGCCTTATAATCAAAGCGACCAGAGTATACACTAAAGGCAAAAGTTCAGAAACAACATTAGCTTTGTAAAAATAATCATGAATAACATTAAATGAACATGAACATGCTTTTTCTTCAATATATAACAGACAGTAATGTGTTTTCTATTATGTAAACATATTATGTGAGTTTGACTGGAGCTACAGTGACACACTAACTGCAGCATCGTGTACTAATTAATTAAATAACTTAATTTGCTCATAATGTTTTATTTCAAACGTAATTATATGCACATCTCCATATGACATTCATAGCTTTAATAATTAAATAAATTGTGTTAAATTAGTTGGTAAATAATAAAAAAACTTATCAATATAAGGGACAATCAGCAAAAAAAGACTATCATGGTTTTTCCCCCATCTAATATCTTTAAGCACGTCACTGCAAACTAAGCATGTACAATTTCAATACAATATTAAAATCTATTAAAAGTATCAAAAAGAACATTTGACACAGGGCATTGAAATTTGAAGCTGTAAAAATGCTCCCGTATGCTCCCCAGTCTCAACACTAAACATCTTGACTATTTTTCCATTGTTTATAGCCCAGTTGAAATGTTTTATATTATAATTATGTTGCAAAATTAATGTATAGTCTTGAGTTGGTGTTCTGAATTCATATTTTTTTATATCATAACTCTCATTTCAGAAATTAAGATTGTATTGAACCTGAATAGATGTGTCCCATTACACACCATGATGCCCCTGTCTTAAACATCGATCAGGCCTGCAACGCAATTTTCTATTAATATTCGCCTGTTCGGCAGTGCCCTGCACTACAGCCCCCAGCATGCACTGCAACATAATGTGTGTTCGGACTGTCCTACCTAAACAACAGCGTAATTTAATGTAACAGTTTCACATCAGTCATGTCACCACACACGAGCTGCATTTCAGCTGCAGTTCATTCAATATAAACAGCCAACGTCAGCTCAGCAGCTCCTGAAAATTAGCCCAAGTATTCATGAACTTGAAGCAAAGAAATGATGCCAGGTGTCTAGTTTAAGCAGATAGGTAGGTTTAAAAGACCGAGCACCTAGGGACATGTAAATTTGGAATATTTCAAGTATTCATGTAAAATTTCTTGGTCTACTCAAGTGTTTTGGTGATGTACAACATTGGGGTTGTCTTGTTTGTTAGCAACTGTAAAGCACTGTACCTTAAAGTGGACCTTAACAGTCTCATATAGTGTGAGTTGTGCTGTATGGTATTAAATTATACCATACAGTTATACCATACTATCATTCTACCATGCAATACAAGTTTGTATTGGGTTTTATTGTATTGGTTTGTATAAAATTTGGCCTGATATGCAGTCATTCACCCTCTCTCTCTCTCTCTCTCTCTCTCTCTCTCTCTCTCTCTCTCTCTCTCTCTCTCTCTCTCTCTCTCCATACAGTTCTACGGGATGATTTCCGGCAGACTCCCAGTGATGTGGTGGTGGCTGCAGGAGAGCCGGCTGTTATGGAGTGCATACCCCCACGTGGCCACCCCGAGCCCACCATCTCATGGAAGAGGAACAACGCGAAGGTGAACGACAAGGACGAGAGGATCACTGTAAGTCTTCTTTCTTTCTTTCTCTCTCTCTCTCTCTCTCTCTCTCTCTCTCTCTCTCTCTCTCTCCTGCTCTACAATCTTTTCATTGCACCCACTTCCTCTTTCTTTTGCTTTTTTTCCTTTCCCTCTCCCTCCTCTGCAATCCTTTCATCCACTCATCCCATGGCTGTATCCAATGCGAGTACCTTGCTGCCTGTTCGTTCTCTCTCTCTCTCCTCTCTTTCACTGCCTCTCTCTCTCGTGTGGAGGCCCACGCAGATTTCCGTAGCCCATAACACTTGGGCAAGCCACTTATCTAAATGGACTTTGACAGTGTATTCCAAATACATCAGTGGGAACACTCTCTCGGTGTCAAGCATTGCAGAAACAGCCATGCTAGTCTTGCTCTGTAGGCTGAAGTACCTTGATATGCTGTACTTGCTCTGTTGACTGCAGTAAACAAGTCTTGCTTGAATATGAGATACAGGTACATAGGTATGGAGGAAGTGCTGTCTGAAATGCTGTGAGCACTAGGGATGGACTATCTGGACACTATGATGAGGAATAATTAATTGCTGTGGCTGATACTGATAGTGTTAAGCAATATGCTATATTTTAAAACATGTTCATTCTGTAATCCTTATATAAAGTGCAGTGAGTTTAAGACAAGTTAGAACTCTAAAGATGGCTCACTGATTCATGACCCTTGTAGCCTTGACATCGCTAAATGACTCATTTGTTAAAATTAGTTAGCTAAATGTAGTGGTTGGGTATCATTCACATTTATTACACAGCTAAATTAGACATTTATTACAATGATTAAACATTCTGTGCATTAGTTATCAGAGACTTTTATCCAGAACCATTTACAATGGTAGTCAAATGTAGCATTAGTCATTTTGCCCAAGGACCCTTATTGTGCAACAGTATAATGAATGGCTGTGGTTGTCAGTTGTAATTCCTGTATCTTATTAATAATAATTAAATCCTCTAAGGTTTCTGCAAAAAATGTTTAATACTCCAGCGACTGCACTGTAACCAACACACAGCTGTTCCAAGTTCAAGTTAGTCTGCCATGCTTTTGTTAACAGGAATCTGTATAAAATAAAAATGAAATGTTTATTCATGACTTTCCAGTGCTACAGAAATGGACGCAACAGGAAAAGCAATTAACAAAACAGTAATACTGCATAACAAAGGCAAAGCTGAGTAAGTACTGCAAGAATGAAATTGAAAAAAATAAAATTGCACAAATTGTGTTGCCTTTCATCCAGTTTTACTGCAAGTAGAACTAAAAATATTTGTCATAAGATAAAGTCTGCCCTAAATCCCCCCAAAAATGACCAGTACTACAATTATATTTTGCCTTTGCATATCAGAATAGACAGCTAAAGTGATTTATAATAAACTAAATTGGTTTATAATCCATCCACAAGTGTGCTAAAAACAAAGGATTGTAGCGCACACATAAATGAAACATGAATTGTTCAAATTGGACTGCTTTAGCGTTTTTAAGAGTCAATACATAATGTTGAGTTTTCACTTTAAAATGCTATGACTAAAATCAAAATACTAAACTGTATTATGATGTTATAGGTAAGGCAGACTGGATCAGGGTAGCCTTGTAGCGCAGTGACTGGCATCAGTGTAGACAGCTGCAAACATTGGCTCAGTTTATCTCTTGTATATCAGATCCGTAGACACCTCTTTGAGAATATGACTATTTCAAAGGGTGTCTAAGAAGACAACTGGTCTTTGATCAGCCATCCAGCTACAGGATGCAGTGTCCAGGGTCTGATTACAGGCCCTGAATGATGTGTGTGATGTGCTGTTAACTGTGTAGATCCGTGGCGGGAAGTTGATGATTTCAAACACGCGGAAAAGCGATGCAGGAATGTACGTATGTGTGGGGACCAACATGGTGGGAGAAAAGGACAGTGATCCGGCTGAGCTAGTGGTGTTTGGTAAGCTTGCATCTCTTTCTTATTAATATGACAAATTATATGATATATTAGGAGTGTAGAATGCATTGAATGTGGCAACTTGGCTACATTGGTTTTGAAATGTCTGACTGAATTAAAATCTATTACAAGAGTGTTCATCAAGGTATGCACTCTTTTTGGGGGGGCAGAAATATCGGGCTATTAAACGTAAATATGAAAAAAGGCTTGCTGTATTTTTTTTAATAGTCTATATTCCACTATAATTAAATTGAATGTCAAAATATGAGATTCCATGATTCATTGAATCATCCTTTAAAGAATCTTAATAGATGTTTACACTCCTTTAGTTAACCAACTTATTGGATATAAAAGTAAGATTTTGAACATCATCTTTATGAACGTGAACATTCTCCTCCCTTCTGCATCCCTCATGAAGAGCGGCCCATGTTTGTGCGGCGCCCGGTCAATCAGGTGGTTCTGGCTGATGACACGGTGGATTTTCAGTGTGAAGTCCAGGGAGACCCTGCGCCAACTATCCGCTGGAGGAGAGAGGAGGGGGAACTGCCCCGTGGCAGGTAACGTATCTTCACACACATATACAAACACATGAACATAAACCTACACACATACAGCATCATTCAAAAGTTTGGAAACACCATTCAAAAGTTTCAGATCACTGTTTTGAATAATATAAAACCAACATAAATAATTACAGTATGATACTTATCATTTAGCAATTCCTTGTTGTGCCCCAGAATTTAAACATTGAATAAAACTTGTTTATTTTATATGTGCTTTATTAGTTTATCTGCATTGTATATATATGACTTTTTAAAAGAGCAATTATTAATATTACAAGTAATTCCAGGCCTTTGAATGGTAGTGCATATGTACAGACTGGCTTCATACTGGTATTAAAATAAAATTGCTGCATCTTACAGTACATCAGTTAACAGATAGCAAATGACATGTTTTGCTTGTTTGCTAAGTAAAAATAGCAACATGCTCTGCAGGGAACAGATGTAAAAACGATATTTTTCAGCATTTTTTATGCAGTGTTTATTTCTTCGCTGGGTTTGGAGGGTGTATTAACTTTTCACTTAAACGTAATTTTGCTAGGGATACCCAAACTTTTGCCTCTAAGTGCATAATGACTATGAAAAATGCCTCTTAGAAATGAAACTGCCTCAGTCGCCAAAATTTTTACACACGGACCTACTCTTACTCTGATTCTTCTACTGGTATATACTGTAATGTCAGTAGTCAGTCAGTTAATTGTTCATGTGTTTCTATAGGTCAGAAATACGGAGTGACAACAATCTGCGGTTGACGCAGGTAAGAGCGGAGGATGAGGGAACGTACACCTGTGTGTCTGAGAACAGTGTTGGCAAAGCTGAGGCATCAGGAACACTGCAGGTCCACGGTGAGTTACAGCCTCACACACCCCCACATATATACAAGAGCATGACACTCACAAATCCTCATACATGCTAATGCATACTGGCATGCATCACATCAGTGCAGCGTGACATGTCCTATCTTTGACTCATACCAAACTTTCCTTCATTTGACTCCTAACTCAGTTAGCTGTAGCTCACGTGCACTAGCTTCCCATCCACGGCATTCATCAAAAAGGGCAAACTGCTAAAGCAACAGTCATTTATTTACAGCTGCCAGACAGAATTAAAGTAACTCTGTTCTGTTGGAGGCGCATCTCGCACTATGAAACATGACGGTGGATTTGAGCATGTTATTGCATTAAGAAAAACTGCACACCTAATGGTAGCTTACAGCTACACTCTGTCTGTAGCTGATTTTATCTGGCAGCTGTTGGAGAGATGAATTAGCATGCCAAGCGTGGTTGTAATATTAATGGCTTACACTAGTGCTTCTGCATAGACGCTGATCTAAACACTGTTTTCCACAAGCACACAAAAGCTAGATTTAGCTTCATTGAAAGTTGTTGGAATTTGTGGATTAACTCAACATGAACACTACAATTCACACTGATGTGGTTTCTCACTTCAAGGTTTTTAACCTAAACTCTATATGCCACATCTGTAGCATACAGTATATGATCACAGATGGTGATGTGTTCCCCTGTACTTAGTAAAGGAACTGATAATCTACACACTACAAGCTTTTGGGTGGCAACTGAAGTTGGATTTTAAGTTAGTCAAAGAGTTTGTTTTGTTTCAAAAACAAAAAATACATTGAAATTGTTGTCCATGGTAATTTGTACTGTACTACAGATGTGGCAGACAGATGGACAGGAGATGCTGCAGTTTTCCTTTAACACTGTAAGCCCAAACACACTGAACAAAAAACAAAGCATGGCTAATGTTGAAAGTTGGTGTTAAAATAGTCAGGAAAAGAAATAACAAGGCAGATAAACTGGTGTAGATGGTGGAAAATATTCTATGGACTCTAATTATTCTCTAATTATTATGGCAAACTGCTTATTTGGTAAATGGAGAAACATTGGCTAAGTATGCAAATATCTGGTGGATGCTTATATAGACATTCTATAGACATACACAGAACCACTGAAGAGTGTGTTTGTAAATGAAATGTGCAAGTAATAGGAACTTTTTTAAAGCAATGCTATGTTTAGGACCACGTGCACATCTTTATATATTAATGTTGCACACAGGCTCAAAAAGAAGGTGCATCTCAATGTTAAGTTCACAAATGTAAAATCAACATTATACTGATGAAGATATGATGACATATCCTGTACACATGTATGTAGACATATCCTCGAAAGACATGCCCCTCACCAAATTCTGACTGAATTCTCTACAAATACTCTTTCAAAGCACTCACAATCATCAGATTCTTCTCGATAAAGAGGCACAAAGCACAATTGATATTTTTCTGGTTGTTGCATACAGTTACACGTTTAGGTCTCCAAATCCCCAGATCTTACATAGTGTAGCTTTAAGGTTTAAATCACCTTCACATTGTGTAAAGCTTTTATACAAATTTTTGTTTCTCCTAGAACTGAAAAGGATTTAGGGACCTTATTTTGAGGGGTTTAGTCTTTAGAGCTCTTGTTGGATCAGATTCTAGCATGCTTATTTATTCTATGGAGACTGTAAAGTCGGGGTCAGGGCACAGTCACACAGACTCATTCATCTCCTGCTCTTCTCCTTGCCGCAATTGCCCACACTCAGACTTGCCCTTGCATTACGCTGATCATTTCTGCCATTTTGTTTTTGTTTTTTCTCATGACTTTCTTATTGCAAACCGACTCCAGCCCCCAGCCCATCCATCTCATTTTCTTTCACCATTTGTTTTTTCTCTCTCTCTCCATTCTGTCCTCCATTCTAGTGGGCCCATCTCGTAAGTACCATTCCATCTCATCATACTGCATGTGTGTGTGTGTGTGTGTTTGTTTGTGTGTGTGTGTGTGTGTGTGTATATGGTGAGCCATTGTGATTGGATGTGACAAGGTTATGACCCTTGGGGGGGCGGAGCCACACTGCTTATCTTGGTCATCTAGCTGGCAGGGAATGGCAGTCTGTTCAAAGCCCAGGCCTTCATTTCATTCCACACTGTACTCAGTGTGGTGACTTTAGACTCTGCGGTCCAACCCATATTTCAGTTCATTAATGAGGTAATTCAGCAGACTCATCAGCATCTACTCTACACCCTTAGCTTCTGACATTTAAAGCCTCGGAGCTCAGGGCAGAAATGACCTGTGTGAGCACTGTCTGTTGGTGCCGAAGTGATTTACAATGGCCCTGTATCTGCCACAGAGCAGGGCGACCCTCTGCATTCCTCAGGGACTGAGAGGAACATAAGGTGGTAGAAAGGAGAGAGGGAGAGAGGGGCAAGCAGCAGATCGATTGACAGATGAGGAGAGGAGGTGAGGAGATGATTGCAATGCCCTGCTATCTCCAGGTTGTGAGGACACTAAATGAAACACTGAAACTTAAATTCTCAGCTGGTTAATTTCAGGGCACAAATGCGGGTTCTCTCAAGTTATATACTTTTTCAGTTTTTTGTTATTCTGACATAGGTGTAGTCAATATGGTAACATTTTATCTTTATCTTGATACTTATGTCATGATATACATTTTTAATAATATTGTGGATAGTGTCAGTACTTTATGAACACTGAACAACTGCATATTTCATTGCAATGAGAGCATAATTTGTCTTATATAATTGGATTTAGTGCAGCACAATATGTTAAATGTTGAATATAAAAATGGTCATACTCATAGATTTTGATAGTATTTTTTTGTCTGTTTCAACATATCGAACTTTTAAAAAAAAATATTGGAATACATATTGAGTGAATATTGTGGAAATATTCAAGGTTGAATAGTAGTGTAATATTTTACCATAGTTTACCATATCATCCACCCCTATTTTGGTTGTCCATTATAGATACTGCCACTTACATTCTTACATCTAATTTGCATGATGATACTTGCAAATTAATACACTAAATTTATTTCACCTTGTCCTAAAACTTTAACCTGAACTTTAGCCTCAACTTAAAGTTTCAGCAGATGTTTTGTTAGGAGTTGGAGGATCTGTAGTCTAGATAAACTATAACATTTTACAGTTTACAAAATAAATGATATTCTAAGGATATTACAGGCAAGTCTGAGACCATTGAGGGTACTCTAATCGCAAAAGTTCAGGCACCCCTAGTCAAATTATGTTTTGTTAATTTTCTGAGTGAAAATAAGGGCACATTCTTGTTTACAGAGAACACATATTTGCATGTTTAAATGCACTATACTAATTATTTGCTGAATTTAATATTTTATTTCAAAATAAAACATAAAATGTGGCCTGTGCAAAAGTTGTGGCACATTAATTTATATTATTAATTATTTATTGAATTATATGCTCATTTTAGTCCAAAATTTCTGTTTTGCATTACTGTGTAAATCACTCAAATCATTATGAAGTCAGATATGTACAGTCCTACAAGCTGGATCGAGTAGAATGTTATCAAACTGTGTGGTCCTGACCTCCGTATTGTGCTCAGGCCCAAAACACTGTGAGAGGCAACAGGAGAAACCACTTAGATCTGGCCCTGAGAATCTGCAGAGTGACTAGACCTACATTCCTTTTCCCCTGACTAACTTTCATAAATAGAATAAAGTCAGCATACAAAATGCTTTTTTTCAGAGCATGACCTTGAAGTGGCTTTTTAACTTCTTAAACTCTGAAGACATATCGGTCAGTCCAGACTAAAATTCCTTGGTCTCACTACATAACTAACCAAACTTTCAGAGTCGTTACTTAAGAATTATAGGAGGTGAGGGATAACTAACATCAAGATTAATAACTGAATAGTAAGTGTATAGTTTAAGGGGTTCATTTTTAGTAAGCAGAAAATAAGATGGGAAAAGTATTGACTTCTCTGACCAAATGGAAGGCTGGCAGGCCTGGATGTTATTTTTGCCCAAGCTTAACAAACTTCTGAAAGTATTGTACTAAAAAAAAGAAATAAGCACAAAATACAATAAAAAACAGAAAGGGAAAAGCAGAGTTTAAAGAAAAGACAGCAATCACAGTAGGAGAGTAGTTTTTTCATAACCAAACATGGTTCTTTTAGTTTTTTTTTTATTTCACTCTTTCTGTTCTTACATCTGTATGTGTCGTTTAGATGAGCAGGAGGAAGGGCAATTTGAGCGCAACACAGAGAGAGAGAGAGAGAGAGAGAGAGAGAGGGGAGGGGGGGCAGAGGAATGGGGTCGGAAGCAGTCTGCCTAGCTCTAAAGATGAAGGATCTGTTTCATCATACGCTCAGTGGCAGGTCATGGAAATAATCCGGCCTGCTCATTTCCTTAACTGGCCTCTTCATTAGCATGTGTAAGCTGGGGGACAATAGAGATGAAAAACTTGTGTAACAGCAGTTTATACCAGACTAAAGCCTGCTGCACTCGACTGCACCCCCCATCTCAAGCTCATTATGGAGCCAGTGAGTCTGCAATAAGGGCCCATTTCAAATGCCTGACACCGTAGTCTAGCCAGACTAAAATTAGGCAAGACCACCTAAAGTTACATGACACTGTTGTGCCAGAAATGGTGGAACTAGGCATTAATTAAAGTAGCTGAATTTTAAAAAACAGACACAACTGGACATGAATCAACAGAACACACTGAAATATGTTTGGTGCCCCAAAGTGCAAATAATACGCACATCTGCACATCTCAATTCAAAATTTTTCATGTATTTACTGAATTTAACATGGGGGAAAATGGCCTGTGCTAAAGTTATGGCACTCATATATACACACACACACACACACACACACACACACACACACACACACACACACACACACACACACATACATACATACATACATACATACATACACACACACACACACACACACACACACACATATATATATATATATATATATATATATATATATATATATATATATATATATATATATATATATATACAGATATATATATATATATATATATATATATATAATGTTAATGTTAGACTCAGCGAATAAAGAGAAAATCAACAAAACATATTACATAATATTGTACATTTTTATCGGGTTTTGACATTATGATTCAAGTTTAAGAGAAGTTTAAGTTGCAGATGCAATTTATCCAAAAATCTGGGCAATGATTGACAGGACCAAAAGGATTATATTTGCCTACTATATGCATTATCATGCAAGCTGCCAGTTCATCAAGTTTTAATAGAATTTTTTATTTTAACCATGTATTCGAGTTTGGTGATTATTCATGACAACAGTAGTTATGAATGTGTGCAGTCAATGGCCGATTGTTTGGGAGGGGTAAACATATGTACTGTCTTGCTGCAAAGCGTTTAATGTTGGTTACCGTCTAGAGTTTGTGTTAATTGCATGTAGGGATTTTAATTGCTGTGGTGGTTAGTGAAGCGTGACTCTTCACCATGTCTGTCTGCATGGCTGTTTGAGTGTGACAAGTGCCTGTCAGGCTATCCCCCCTGGGGGTTCCAACTCGGCAGACTGGCAGTGGTGTGTTGCTTGCTGCTTGTGATCTGATGATTTTGCTGTGTGTGTGTGTGTGTGTGTGTGTGTGTGTGTGTGTGTGTGTGTGTGTGTGTGGAGATGGCAGGCGGCAGTGGTGGTTCTATGATCAGATTTCTTTTTGGTTCTGTGGCAGTGGGAGCTGTTTTGTCTGTGTATTAAGGCTGCTAACTGTTCACTATCTGAGGGGGATGTAGACACAGCATGTGTGTTTTAGACTGTTTTGAAAAGAAAAGCGAGAGGGCTGAGGGCTATTTGAAGACTCCAGCATGTCTGAGGCTAAGAATGAAAGCCCTGAACTCCATGTGTCAGCATAGTGTGTGCGTGCATGTGTGTGGGGGCGGAGGTTCTGACACTGCTGACCTGTCTCAGACCAGCCAGACAGTGAAAAAATCCCATAATGCCATCTGCTTTCACCTTCAAAATGCTATTGTGAAGTCTTGGATTTATTAGTTTGGGTGAAATTGTTGAGGCTGTGGCAGCATTTTGATTCAGGTGTTTTATAAGCGACAATTAAATAAATCTGGTTCTTATATATTATCTTCTATTGTCATGCATGCTCTCCTAGGGTTTGGTATTGGCAGCACATATAACGATAGAAGTGTCAGAGTGTGATATAACGTTGCACATTACAAAACACTACACATACAGTACTGTGTAAAAAAGAGACCGCCCTTTGTTTGTTGAATTTCCACTGAAAACAGCCAGTTTTAAGCTCTGTTGTAGCTTTAGATCTGAATAGATCCACAGGTGTTTGTCAATCCAAGAGAACTCAACACTGAGTCTGAAGAGATGTGTAGCTGTCAAGAAGCTGTTACTGAGAAAAGGAAACAGATGAAAAAAGATGAAAATTAGGGAATAAAAAAAAAAAGCTGCTGGACTGGCCTCCTTAGAGTCCAGACCTCAGTATTACTGAATGTGTTTGGGATTACTTGGATTGAGAGAAGCAGAAAATGCAACCAACTTCTAAGAGGAAGACTGCAGATTTGTTTGAAAAACTGAAAGCAAGTCTCTCAAAAGAAGAGAAGCTCTAATAAATGAAAAGTAGAAGTACTAAATACTGAAGTTTTTGATATTATATTTAGGTCTACAAGCAGATGTCATTTATAGTATTTGTAAATATGTAATATGTAATTTTCCTTTTAAATAAATGTTTTCTGATAAAGACAAATAACTTGTACTTAATGGCTATTAAGTACAAGTTATTCATTTTATTCCAGCCCACCATGTTCTCTATCAAGTTATTTTCCTATGGATTCACTTAGATTGGATTGTTTCATGTTATTTATGTAGCAAAAGAAGCAGTTTCTCTCATTCATAAGTGCCCTATGTTAAAGCAGATTGATAAATACTGATGCATACATCTATTCAGATATCACCAGGAATTTATTCATAATATATTGCTATATCAAGATTGTCCCCACAGACCTATACTCTGCATGCTTTTAGCCATGTCCAAATATCAGAAAAGCTGGATTTATCTGGTTATATATTGCTAGGTTTGGCTGTTAAAAGATGTAGATCTGAAATTCTTCCCTGAAGTCTTCTTCTTGTCATTCCATGTTAGTCTACATGCAACCACCCTCTTCCACTTCTAAAGCCTGCTGCCATCTCCATTAAGTGCTAATTATTTATCATAGCCACAGGCATTTTTTTCTGTGGCTTTCAAATCTGGCTCTTAGGCCCATTTTGAAAGCAAAGCCCCTTGTGCTAGAGGGTGCTCTTAGATGAAAATAAATAGCATTTCCTGCTACATAATTGACATGATTTTTCTCCTGGCAGTGGTATGCAAGTTTTCATGAAGTTCACGCGGATGTGGGTCACAGCAAACCCTGATGTCGCTTTGGTTCTTGGCTCTGAATTTTTTTTATAACTTTTAGAAGTATTGCATAAGATACAGTGTTACACTGCGTTTCATAAATATTTCTACCATTGCATCAGCCCAGCTGAGATAAGGTTATGGGATCGATATGGGCCCGTCTGGAGATGGTTATTGAAAGCTGGAGAAATGGAAATCATAACATTCCCCTCTTGCTTGGAGCAAATTATTGAGACAAGGGACATGTTTTGGATTTGACCCCAGGGTCAGGGTTAGGGGCTCTGCTTAACCCCTGGACAGGGCCCCCTGAACCCCATGTCCCGCCTCTCTCCTGGGCTTCGTTCCGATCTAGGAAGCTTCACGCTTGCAAGCTGTGCCTACAGCAGCCTTTGTTTATTGTGTATTTACTGTTCAGCCATGGAGGCAGCAATGAAGCAGCTGTTGAGAGAATGAGAGGGAGAGAATGAGAGGGAGAGAATGAGAGGGAGAGAATGAGAGAGGGAGAGAATGAGAGAGGGAGAGAATGAGAGAGAGCAACTGAGAGAGAGCGACTGAGAGAGAGAGAATGAGAATGACATGTTTAAGAAAACAGGGAGAGAGACAAGTATGCAGTTCATTAGATGCATTTCAGTCTAGGTGCTGATGCCCCAGAGCAAGTTGACCTGATTGATTGCATTAAAATGTGAGGTGAGCTAAAGGAGACACCTTGCTCCGGTATTAATGTGAGGTGTCAGAGTGAGTGGCTCACTCTTGCCATGAGTGAAAGAGAGAAAAGAACCATGGAGTGGTTAGGAGAAATCAATTAGCCATTGAAGGTTAAAGGTGGCAGCATCACCCATCCACAGGCCTGTGCTAAAGGGCAATAGCTTTTGATCAATATCCCCTCCCCCAGTTCCTGTTGAGGGACATCTCTGAAGCCTAGAGGTTATTTTCCTCTCCCTTTGCAGAAACTCCATAAATCCCGCTGTCTAGCCAAAGGAACCAGGCTAGCGTGGGGGTCCATGCCCACATGAGGCATGGATCAGTGGCGCTGGGTACAGAGGCCTGCAGGCAAGATAAGAGCTGCAGATTAACAGCCATCAGAGAGAGCCATCGATCACACTTGCACTGAGGGCAATGGCCAAGCGGCAAATGCAGAGAGGGGTAGAGAGAGGAAGTGAAGAAGCAGGGAGCGACACAGAGAGACACAGAGAGACACAGAGAGACACAGAGAGACACAGAGAGACACAGAGAGACACAGAGAGACTAGTTAAAGTTAAGACATCTTCAAAGACCTGAAACCACTACAAATTGTCTGTTAACTGGGAGCCTTGAATATAACCAAAGACATCAAGCATGCAGTGGTCATCAAGTTGAATGATTTAAATGTAATGCAGTGGTGACATTGCAAAAATATAGCGTTATGATATTTTAAGACATTTTCATGATACACAGTAAGTGTCACACTACTTAACTTTTCTGAGGTTTTCTAAGTTGGAATTGGGGTGGCAAAAAAATGGGTTTCATAAACTGCAGTAAATCCAATTAAACAACACAAATAATGTCCAAGAAACATGCAATTGATCAGTGCTGATGAAATCCACAAAGTATATTGTGATGTAGTTTATCACAATAAAGCATTATGTTTCTTCCAGGGGGTTGCCGAATGCATTTTTAACACTGCCTCTGGCTGCTCTTCCTGTTGCTAAGCAACAGTAGTGCTGTAACTGTTGCTTAGCTGTGCTGGCTAGCTGTTGTTTCGATATTTACAAGCACAGCGTTCTGTCACTTGTCCAGAAAGTGATTTGCTATTAACTAGCAAGTGTAATGCTGCTGGTAAAAACTTTTTTACCAACTTGCTACTTTTTCATTTATGGTCAGCCTTCCTTTTGATTTGGTTGTGATGTAGACCACTTTGAGTTGAAATTTCATAGAGCGTCCTGCACAAAAGAACAGCAAAAGCAGTTCGCAAAACATATCTCCCATTAAAAAGCAGTTTTAAAAAAGGCATCTTTTTCCACAAAAAGGCACATCCACCCTAAATATTATCATATTGCTAAGACCTTTTTAAATGTCTTGTGTTTTTAAATTACATTTTTTAAAAAGCTTAAGGATGCATAAAAGTAAACATTATTTGTCTTATCTGTATTTTCCTTTATTTTGTAGTCCATTTCCTGTACCTTCTGTAATGGTGTTTGGGGTACAACATTCTATAGTAGTGCAAAGTAATACATCGTCATCTTAAACAGTCTAGGCTGAAATAGAAGTCATGCTGTAGCCTGAATTGCATGAATCCTTTTATATTTTGAAGTTAAGATTACATTAAATTACAAACTTCAATGTATTTTTTTAACACTAATAGGCTGCTATCCTAGAAGTCTAGCCTAGTAGGCTTCAGTCTACTACTAAACCATTCCAAGAACAAAGTTAGCCTACAAGGCTATGCAGAGATCCTGCAGAGACACAGAAAGACAGGAAGCAAAACTCTTCCTAGTAATTAACTTTATTGGTCTATGCCCAAACCTGTGGGGATCTTCATCAGTTTTTGAGTCCAAGTCCCCATTAGCAGACAAAAATCTGCTCTCGCAAAGAGGATCCCCAGCGCTGAGCACAATCTGGACTGGTTTTGTTCAGTCCCACCGGCCTGCATCCCACAGTCTCTCAGCAGTGGAAGGTTTGTAATACACACACGCTCACAGAACTTGCGGCCCACACAATGCCAGTAAAGAAGTGCTCTTCAGAAAGTGCATCCACTGTACTGCCATGTGTTCTGAAGAGCCCGCATAAGAGCGAAAGAGAAGAAACCTGTCATAATTACACCCTCCAAAGCCATTTCTGACCTTTTGGTCGAAATGAGCCAAGGTAAAATGTGCCAGCATTGAACACCTCTAAATCAGCATGCATCAAACACTAGAGTGGGTTGCATTTAAGAAAGTGCCCCAGTGAATGTGAGAACATGTTCATATATGTGAGAAAACTCATATATGCATTGTGTTATGTGTGGCTTTGGTTGCGCCTTTGGTGGTCTCCCAGTCAGTTTATGGGTTTGGTGTCAGTGTTAGTAAATCACACAGTCTAAAGAAGAACTTCCAGATAGGTTTGAAGTGTGTGTGTGTGTGTGTGTGTGCATGTGTGTGTGTGGTATGAACACTCCAAACAGACTCCATCATGCCTCCAGTGAGCTGGTGTCCCCAAAGACTGGCGAGCATGCTCAGTATCACCCATGACAGCTTTACTGCATGCCAAGAGTATGCACGCTTGCAGATTTGCAGAGCAAATCATTCTAGACTCTTAACTTTGCACAGAATTAGAATATTTCAGATGAACAAGACCTTATAAAAGCATCTAATGTGATTTTTCTTTTATCCTCAGTCCCTCCTCAGATCGTGATTCGTCCCCGGGATCAGATCTCAGCACCAGGGCGCACTGTCACCTTCCTCTGTGGCACTAAAGGGAATCCTCCACCTGCTGTTTTCTGGCAAAAAGAGGGGAGCCAGGTAAGAGCCAGCACAAAAACAAAGCCACAGTGTTTGTCATCTTAGATTCAGAATATGCTTATTCACATTTGCCAACCGTCACAACACATACAGCATGCATTTTTATGTTGAACTGAATTTTGTTAATTGCTGGGGGGGGGGTAGTACTGAGTACTGCCACAGTACTGAGTACTGCCACATACAGTGTCGGCTGATGTTTTTGACATTGCTTTTTCAATATGTCTCTATATTTATGTAAAATGTCTGGTATTTGAAAAATGGTGATCACATATCAAGAAAGATAACTTGCTAAGAAATTACTATAATAAGATAATTACAGAATATTATTTACAATTTTGTAATTCATGGAGATCCCTCCAAAAATGTAATCTGAATAAAATCTTAAAATTCCTACCAGTGCATAGCTTTTAGCATTTTGGTCTATGCTATATAGATCATCATTATTATTATTATTATTATTATTATTAGTAGTAGTAGTAGTAGTAGTAGTAGTAGTAGTAGTAGTAGTAGTAGTAGTATAATAACTTAAGCCTTGTTCTAGCTAGATTAGTTTTACCGGAGAAAATCTGTTAATGTAATTTGTAAGGGATTCGGCTGGCTGATTTGTGTGGGATAAAGTATCTGTGTCCTTTCCCCAAATTATCGGAATATCCTTGCTTGGACGTTAATGTCAGTATTAAGATTAAAATCAAACAGATCCAACCAAATAACAAAAACTAACTTCTAGTTAATACCAGATAGAACAGCATTAGGCGAGTAACATGGGCTCATTTAACTTAACAGATGCCACCCTTTGGGACAGAAATATCTCAGCCTTGTGAGAAATACCTTCAAATGTTTAATTTCATTCTACACCTATGTAGTCCGATCAAAAACATTATAGATTACAGTAGTAGTACAGTAGAAAATGGAGATACCATTGTGTTACCAGGATTTATCATCACTTACCATGTGGTTAATTTGAACGGGTCTTCCATTACTGAAGGAGCTTTGAGTCTGTACAGTTTTAGAAGATAATTAGTTCTTAATTCATTACTTACCAGACTTGTAAGAACAGCAGACATGGCTGATTTTTAATTGATTAAAATGATTAATCTTATCGGTAGTCGTTCAGATTATTGGACCAACGTAAAAAACTAATCCAGCTCCAGTAAGACTTTAAATAAACTATAGCAGTTATTAATTTGACAGCTGGTTCCAAACTTTTGAACAGTAACGTACAAAATAGCAGACCTAATGTGCAGTATGCAGAAACTGAGGCACAAACTTTTCATGTCTCAGAGGGCTAAGAGCATTGCCAGGGCCATGTTAGATAAAGCTCAGTCATCTCTATTTATAGATTATGACAGAGGGAGTAAAGAAACAATGCCTGGTCCAAAGCACTTGGAGGAAAAAAACAGTCCTTCTTTCCATACTTTCGTCTTTTTCTTTTTTTAAGCACTGTGTGTCACAAGCCTGTGGTAAGGATGGCATATCTACATGGCTACAGGTCATGAACTTCTTTCAGAACAATCTTATTCTCTGGGTTTGTTTCTGCAGGGTCTGTGTGTGTGAGTGTGTGAGTGTGTGAGTGTGAGTGTGTGTGAGTGTGTGTGAGTGTGTGTGAGTGAGTGTGTGTGAGTGTGTGTGAGTGTGTGTGAGTGTGTGTGAGTGTTTGTGAGCTCACATAAGGGGCAACAGATATAGAGACGAAATCAAAGGGGTTTAGAGTGACCGTGGTCAGGGCCAGAGGGGTTAGGGTGAGGGGGTCAGTGGATAATCCCCAAAAACGAAACAGTAACACACACACACATACATACACACATACGCACTCCTCCCCCTGGCTAGCTCAGACAATGGGGCAGCTGTCAGTGTTGCTGCCTCGTGCATGAGGAAGACTTCTTATCCTCAGGCTTTTGTGTGTGACCCCTGTCTCTCTGACACTCTGCACACACACATACACCCTCAGCCACCAGATATCTCTGCCTTTGTTCTTTTATGTGTGTACATAAATCTTAGTAGACATCCTGAATAGCCTGTATGCCCAAACGACAACTAAAGCGCTCATTGTTGTGATAGAGTTGAAAATGCAAATCAACCATTAACTGCCGTGTTCTACATCCTATTTATATCTCACTGCTTATATCTTTACGGGGTAACATCAAATCTCATATTACTCTGGCTAGGATCTCCCAGATGTCTATCTGATCTCATGTCCTTCACAATTAGTTGATTGTGTTAACAGTGTAGGTGAAATATCTGGTCTTGTTTGAGAAATGCAAAGAGCTGGTTGCTGATAATGCTTGCTTATGGTATAGTGCATTGATTCTTTTTTTATGGTATGCATTAGTAATTACATGAATGTACAGTGTGATTACAATACGTGAATAATGTGAGGAACCTGTATGCGTAAATGTCAAAACAACATGTAGATAAACGTTGGTTAGTAGAATTGCATGTTACAGTAATACAATTCTGTGATCTGATCATGTGGCAATGCAATAAAAAAAATCAAAGATTTTACTTTTTTTTATCACATTTTTATCAACACATACAACATTTAATTATATTGTATTTTGTTTCTGTTTTTTCTAAAACAACAATATAATATCCCAGATCTACAGATGTTCAACTTTTTAATAGACTATTTTATGATTCTCAACAGGGTAGGAATAGCACCAGGTTTAGGCTGAATTCGACAGATAGTTAAATGCAAGTTAAAGGCAAACATCTACATACCATAGAGGGCCATCTGTCAACATCAAGCAATGTAATAGAGTTGTAAAATAATAACACAAATAATCCATGTTCAATAAATAATTTATTGTTAATAATAATAGCAAATAATTCATCTGCCTATCAACATTAGGGTATGGTTGCCATTCACATGTCATTCAAATATTGTTTCATGAATAACAGCATCTAATTTTAACAACATTAATACAAAATTCAGTTGATGTGTACAGGCATATTTAGAGACAGTCTGTTTTATAATGATGTTTTAATAATTATTGTGTGATTTATTGGTATGTCTGTGCAGATCCTGTTGTTTCCAAGTCAGCCACCAGCGCAGTCAGGCCGCTTTTCTGTGTCACTGAGTGGGGAGCTGACCATCAGCGACGTGCACAGCGAGGACTCTGGGTATTATATCTGCCAGGCCATCAGTGTAGCAGGGAGCATTCTGACCAAAGCCCTGCTGGAAGTGGAGGATGGTGAGTAAAAGCACCAACCTAGTTTCGCTTTGCTTTTTGATTACAGTGTGTTTGTATGCGTGTGCTGATGTGACACAGACACCCCCACATACATCATCCTTTACCCCTTCCGGAGAGACACTAACAGTGGATTGATGTTTTAATATCAGTCTAATAGCATTAAGCTTCCAGGTCCATAAATGTAATTGCATTATTTGTGTAAGACCTTATCACAGCCGTTTGAGCAATATTTCATTTGTGTTTGAACAAACTGCCGCTTTCCCGGTGCGGCTCCTTTCCCCCCAACCAAAATAAATTAGAAACTCTTCAAAGCCGTCCCAAATTAAAATTTCTGCGTCCCAGAACTCGCGAGCAGCAGGAGGCAGGGGAGACGTAATCAAAAAGGACAAGCCGCCGTCGCTCTATGCAAATAACCCAGCAACATATGCCCACTCCCTCCTGCTCCCCACTGACCGATAAACTGTTTATACATCATGGGTATAAGTGTGTGTGCACATGCATGCACACGCACAGCTTTTAGTGCCGCAGTGGCAGCACAAAACACACTTCTCTGTGCCAGAACAGCAGCATTGACCAACTGTGTGTGTGTGTGTCTTTCAGTGCTGCAGCAGCAATATAATACTGTATCAGAGGACCAGAATTAACTAGTGTCTCTCTCTCTCTCTCTCTCTCTCTCTGTCTCTCTCTCTCTCTCTCTCTCTCTCTCTCTCTCTCTCTCTCTGTCTCTCCTTGAGGAGGGATAGCTGAATCTAAACAACAAACTTATGATATTTTCTCAGCAAATAGTGATATGACTAATGTGCTTTATGAAGCACTTTAAAGTGTCTTGGTTATTAATTAACCCTTTAAAGCAAAGGCAAAAATGTGTATGTTTCTGTCATCTGCTCTACCCCATTAACCATGTGATGCCCCAGTGCTCTTGCTGCATTTATCTGACACGTAAAGAATGTGATCTAACAAAGCAGAAAATTCTCCAATTTTTAATGAATTCGCTTCAAAAGAAGAATAAACACCTCCTGATATGAACTGCTCTCTGAATGATGGTCACTTAGTCACTCAGAAAAATCACAATAATAAAGAATGGCCTGTGCATCATTTATACAGTGATAGAAAACACAGCAACACACAGAAATCTCATATTTTGCTAAGCACAGTTTGGACATTCATGCAGTAACATCTCTGGTCACAGATTTAAGTTAAAGGAGGTCACGTTCTCGCTGACCAAACACTTGGTTTGATAGGGTTCAAGGATAAAAGATAAAGAATGCTGCTGCTTCACAGGGACAAGTTACCTAAATGAAGCTTAAGATGTTGAATGCAGTGCGATGTAGGAGGAAGGATGTAAACAGAGTAGAATGTAAAAGGCTGTGATTTAAGTGAAAATGCCAGTCATTTCTGTCAAAGACCAAAAGACAAAGGGCTAAGACCCAGAGGTGCTTATTCGGGCCTGTTACAGACTACACAATAACACCTCTTGTACGTTGTCTTCTTACTGTTCATTTCATGTACATTAAGAGTGGGTGTGTACATTGTAAACATGCAGTTCAGATTTCATATTCTCTGTTTTCTATTGAGGAGGAAAGCATGCTAAATATTGAAGTAACCGATGAGTAAATTATTTATTAATGCACTTAGGTCAACCGAGGGTCCGGTTTGTGGTGCTTGATAAACAAACAGTAAATAATTTATTTAGTCTGAAATGCTGAACCTTCACACTGCTGTCTGAAAAATAAAGCCTAACACACCTAAGCAGCTTTTGTAGTGAAGACCTGCTGACTCTGTGTATCTAATGCCTCAGGCCCCTGTAGTACTGCACTAGAGCACTGTTTGTGATCAAACTCATAATTCATCTTAAAAGACAATGCATATTATGACACAGCTCTATACAGATAGAACAACAATGCTTGTATCCTGCCGCTTACAGTACAATAACAAACGGAAGTCACTGCTTGACCTTAACGATCACAATTCCTTTGAGCTCCATCACATTGTACCAGTCTGAAATCTATAGCAGTAATCAAATGGGCCTAAACACATTAAGAGTTTTACTGTCCTGCTTAGTGCTACTTTATTTTTACCCATAAATTGTGACTGTGCAGAGGCTAAGTAGAATAAAACTAATGTATTCAGTTAAACAAAAGTTTTATTGCATTTGCATCAGCAACATCCCAGTCAAGTATGGCTATTGCAGTTTATTTAGCATGTATTAATGTGTCCAAAAGTTTGTAGACTCCATCTCTTTCAAGATCAAGGGTATTAAGGAGCTTTTTACCTCTTTGCTGCACTAACAACTTCTTCTTTTGTGGGAGGGTCTTACCTTAGATGTTAGAATATTGCTGTTAGGATTTGATTGCATTTAGCCACAAGAGCATTAGCAGTGAGGTCAGGTACTTATATTTGGTGATTACTTCTTGATCCGACTCATACCAAAGGTATCCAGTGATGTTCCATCACTCCAGAGGTACACCTCTCTACCTGACACTGGGCATGGTGACCTCCAGAGCATCCCATTGTATTGGTAGTGCTTTCCTATGGCGATTACACAAGCTGCCTTTGCCATTAAATGCCTGTGTCTGCAATAGTTGCACTTTAAAGTAGCTGAAAGGGGTGAGTACAAACGTTTGCACATTGGACATGCATTAATTATATTTATCTGATTAGCCTTCTCATTTCTTTGAATTCAGTTCCATCCGATCGGATCCCGCCCATCATTCGCCAAGGCCCATCCAATCAGACGCTCGCCCCTGGAGCCACTGCGCAATTGCAGTGCTATGTGATGGGCAACCCTTTACCAAGCATCCAGTGGGAGCGAGATGGGCAGAGGATTCTAGGAAATGATGACCGCATCAACCTAATGGACAATGGCACTTTACAAATCGCAGCCCTACAGGTACTGAATGATGGGGGGTTGCTTTTTGCTATATGCAAGCTTTGTTAAATTCTAAGACCCTAGAGCCATTAGCATATGGGCTATTTCACATCTCCTTCAGCACATTGTGTTTCATAGGTGTCTCATCTGACAGTTGCCATATGCTGTTGGATTGCTTCTTGTTAGACACATCCGTTTTTTAGTTGATAAAGCATTTTCATGTTATCTCACAGAACAGAACGTACAGAAAGATACGCAACATGTATGTGTTGCCTACAGCACTCCGGTAGATGACAGGGTCAGGTGAGGGGTGTTTAATTTGACAGCAAACAGAAGTATCTCATTTGTAGAGCCGCTATTAGTATGTGCTCATTATGTTTATGGGTGACCCTAGCTGTTTCACAGGAGATGTGTGCAACAATAAAGCTGCTGATTATGACAGTAATGAGCATGTATGTATTGGTGTCAGGTTGAGAAGTAGTTTTTGATATCCATTCATCAGGGACTGTATGTGTTTTTCACCTGAGGGGGACACACTGCAATGACCAAGGATGATGGGTTAATTGATTGCGGACTGGATACATTAACGATCACTCAGCTTTTAATTAAATGCTCCTTTGGCTCTACAGAGCAAGAGAAAGGCAGAAGCTGTTTGAGAGAGTGAGGTCATGTAATCTTTATGAGCTACTGTTCTCTCAGCAACCCTACGATGTAGTCAATGGTCACTAATGAGGAACTGATTAAAGGTTTCTCTGATTACCATCTTGTCTTTAGAAGCTACCAAACATTCAATCAGCAAACAAAGTAAAATCTATTCTGCAACTACTATGTTTTTTTTCCTTTATACGGTCCAAAATTCTTGTACATGATATAGTTTATATAATTGTTTAAGAATGTCTGGGGGGCAACCATGAGAATTTTAGGCTAAATTTGAGTGGGGAAAATAGACTTATTAGGATGGGAAACTAAGCATGAAATTTCTAAACCAAGTCATCCACCTTGTGATAAGGTATGTTGGACAACAAGCTTGTTGTTAGCCAAACAACATAATGTAAGTTAGCATGGCTAAAGAATCCAGATCAAAAAACTTCAATTAATCCTGTATATGTGTGTTACAGGTGTACATACAGTACACATTACATGCAGTAAAAGTAGACATTGCCTCATACAAGGGAAAAGCAGGTCAGCTAGTTAACAATAGCATTTTGCTGGCTGGCTAGTTTGTTTTGCTTGTGTTGTTGATTCTACTATAGACATTAAAAGAGAATGGATAAGGGGAATTCACGGGGTGCTTTCAGAGGTAGCATACACAGACATATATAGGTTGATTTTCTTATGGTTTTCCTCATGTCCTTAGGACTTATTCGTAAGCTTGTAGAATGCTCTTTAGGGGCCAGAGTACACCAACAAGTTTAGCAGGTTGTCCCTAGAAGTGCATTTCTGTCAGTCTGGCTCTGAGATACTATGTGTGTATTTGTGTTTTCAACTGTTAACGGTTGTTCCTGGAGTAGACCCCTTTTCTAAAACATATACTCTTCAAATAAAAAAGGACAAACAGTTCTTGAAAAATCTTTCATTGACACATGATGTGGAGGTACTTAAAACTTTAAAAAGGTTCTTTACCCTTTCACATTTCATTTGTCACATTTCAAAATACAAAACCACATACAGAAAAGTTTTAAGGGAACAGAAAGTGGTTCTGAGGCATTCGAAGGTCCCCATTGGCACCTTTATTTTTGTAGTATATCTCATATACCAAATAAAAATGAGCTGACGGTATTATATTGATTGACTTTGTACTGAACCTCTTGTATTTCTTAATACAATCAGACATTATCTACAGTTTAAATATATATGAAATTAGCACTAATGCTTCTGCTGTTTACAGACTGTAACTTCACACAAATGCATTGCCTTGGCTTGTGCTTTCTAGGGAAACTGTAGCTGAAGGCTATTAACCACCACCCAGATGTTTTAAAAAGATGGTTATTGATCACATTTATGATTGGTTTTGGGCTTATTATGCCAGGAGTTATACCATATATCATACTGTGGCTTTATTAAAACCAATAATCATCCTATCCCCCTGGACAAAAGGAGAAAAATATAGACACAGTGGCCTGAAATAGAAATTCCAAAATAGAGAGTGGATCACCAGAGACATTCTTTAATGTACAGTTCCAAAAAAGCAGAGTGAGAAAGAGCATGATTGAGTAAGTTTAACAGAGAACAGTAGATATCCATAAACTGGAAACAGAAGAGAGTATTGGGGGAGAAGATAAAGGGAGGATGTGAATATTGAGCTCCCTGTTGCCTCTTCACTCATGCATTTTTTTGCATGAGTAATCAACAGATACCCTCAGTTCTCTACGAGTCAACAGCCACCAAGGCTGCGGTCTGCCCAAGAAAGTTAACTGTTACAAAAGTACAGAGTCATAGAGGTCAGTTTCTCTCTCTTTCTGCCATCTCACTCTCTCTTCCCAGAAGACTAACAGCTCAAAAATAAAATGCCCTGCTCTGCCACCACATTGCGAAAGGATACTGAAATATTTTGAAGTGTAAAAACCTGGAAATCTGTAGCAAAACAGTTTAATCAAGCATAGTAATGCAAATGCACAGGTCATGAGGTTGGAAAAAAATTCTACAGCAATAAAATTGTCTGGCTGGTAGTACGGGGTCATGCGTGTATGTCCATGCACAGCCATATCTCTATATGGGTCTGTCTGTGTATGTGTGTGACCTCAGAGCTGTGAGTGGTGCCCCTGAGCTGTCACAACTATTAGATCTTAGTCACACAGTGGACAAAAACCATACAACATCTTCCACTGCTGTAAACAATAACCCTGATCCTGTCCCTCAGCCAGAGAGTAAAAATTTAATGGCCATCACCCGCCAAGTCTACCCCCCTGCCATCCTGTCTATCTGGCTTCCTGTGTATCTCTTTTCGTTCTGAGCACACGTGCTCCAACCCCTCCTTACTGAATACCTCTAATACTGATGACTGAGTTTCCTGCCAAAGTTGTCATAGGATACCGTTGAACCTCAATTACAATTCAGCCTTTCTTGGCAGGCTGTTTTGTTTCAGATGTTTACATTAAAGAGATTTTTTATGTATGTTTCAAAGTCTGATATTAATGTGATATTTCATATTCACAATGATTTTCATGAGAATTTGAATAATATCAATCTTTGTGATTGATACTGATTTGAAGGAGCCAAATAAATTTTTTGGTAACCATTAAGATCAGTTAATTAGAAATTAAACCACTGTATTAAAAGGGTTTTACTGATAGATTGTCAGTTTCCAGATATGATTGTCAGTTTTTAACAGGAAAAAGCAGAAAAAGGAGAAAGATATAATGTAATTATTGTAGTGCTGAGAATATAGCTTTAGAGAATTCTTAGCAATTTTTTTGGCTTCTGTTGAGTAGCTGTTTTTTAAAAGATTGTCGGCTCATCAGTCTCTGTATAGTGTATCCTTCGTCACAACATAAGTGTGTACTTGTGAAAATCTAAAACAAACCGATAAATATCAGTGGCGTATTGATACTGATGAAAGTGCTGGACCTTGATATTATCCAATATTATGAAACAACTGATGTATATGTATTTATATATGTATACAATACATAAACAGTTTTTGTTTTTGTTTTTTTTGACAAAGAATTCCATACAGTATTTATACAGTTGGAGATGTTATTGATGCCCAAACTGGGAGGGAACATTCGTCCACTAAGCTTCATGGTTCACAGAAGCTATGTGTGGTATGTGGTTCAGTAGCGTGAAGTGAAGGGTGATGGAAGTTAAGGACTAAGGAGTGGAGATTTATCTCAGTCCTAGAGTGTTTGCAGCCTTTATGCTGTAGTATGTCCATACGAACACTGACCTTGGTTTTACTGTTGCTAGGAAACGGACTCGGGGGTCTACACCTGCGTCGCCTCCAGCTCTAGTGGGGAGACAAGTTGGAGTGGAGTAATTATTGTGAAAGGTAAAGATGCAAACATTTTTGAATGGGAAATATAGCTACCTTTGTTTGTGGTGACTGACTAGTATAAAAAAGAAGGTTTTCAGAATAAATTAAAGCCTTTGTGGTTTAATAGAAGACGAGACCAATTCTGGGAAATCAATTTATCTTCATGCAATTCATGGGATACTCTTATAGACTAATATTCTATTCTATGTGAATGTGTTACAGATAGTGGGGGCATGGTTCCAGCTCCTGTCTCAGAGCCCTACCAGCTGCCTGGTCCACCCCAGAAGCCTGTTGTGACAGATGTGACCCGGAACAGTGTGACCTTAACCTGGCAACCCAACGCTCATGAGGGCGGGGCTGCTGTCACCTCTTACATCATCGAGGCCTTCAGGTGTGGAAAGCGCTGTGTACTGGAATAATGAATGCTGCTCTCATACATATGCACAAACACAAATTGTATGAAACACAAACTACAGAGAACACATTCATTCACTCACACTTCAGTGGTGCATAAACCACTCTATTAGACACACCTACCTTGTTGATTGACCTTGTAGATGTAAAGTCAGAGACAGTGGCTCATTTGTTGCTGCATGCTTTGCATAGGTCATCCTCTAGTCCTTCATCAGTGGTTACAAGACAATGTTGGCTAGAAATTTTTGGAAGGTGGACTATTTTTAGTCCAGCAGTGACACTAAGGTGTCTCCAGCAGCACTACTGTATCTGATCCACTCATACCACTGCAACACACACTAACACACCACCATGTCAGTGTCACTACAGTGCTCAGAATTATCCACCACCCAAGTAATACCTACTCTCTGGTGATCCTGTGGGGGGAACAGGATGAAAGGTGGAAACAATGTATACAAACAGATGGACTACAGTCTGTAATTGTAGAACTACAAAGTGCTCATATGTGGTAAGTAGAGCCGAGTCCATGACAGCAGAGTGAATTTTCTCTACAACAGGGTTTGTGATCCCCAGAAAGAAAAGTCAGCTTTGACCAAAGCAAGTCAACTTGCACATTTCTCATTACAAAAAATATCTTATAAGCTTAAACTATTAAATGCCTTCTGCCCAATGACCGCTGGGATAGGCTCCAGCACCCCCCCGCAACCCTGAGGGAGAAGCGGCTTAGAAAATGGATGGATGGATGGATATTAAATGCCACTGTTGGCTCCAGCGTACATCTGCAGAGTTACAGGAAAACTGCATATTTTTGTGTATTATTATTTGAGCAGGCTGTGCTTGCTTAAATTGATCTCTCTGGGGCTATGAAGAAAAGTAAAGCAAAATAATTGCGCACATTTCTATTTTACAGTTGGTTTTAATTATCTGGTAATGCATTACTATTTTTTGTGTTTAAGTACTTGGCTTCAAAATTAGCCAGTTAGTCGAAGAGCCCAACTCTGTGGGATAGCTAGCTAAGCTGTTTTTTTCTCATTCTCCTGAATGCAGCGCAACAATAAACATGCCTGGTTATTTTCCTTATGCAAATTTTAACATGATGAAATTTTATGTACAGAAAATGTTGCAGTACAGTTGAATTCCTCTTGTTTCTATATCCCTGAACTGTAGACATGCAACCATACAGACTGAGCTTTACAGCACACATGAAAGTATACACTTAAGTGGAAGCAATCTTGATTAAAAAAAGAATACGTTTGGGTGTTTAGAGAGACAAAACAGGCACAGAAATGCAGGATAGAATGAAAAGGATAAGGTTATTAAGTTCTAAAAGAGATTTCAAGTTAATGTTTCTGTTCCAGTTTCCATTTGGTTCAGTTCAGAGCCCTGATTTTAACTCTAGCAAATGTATGCATTAATCCATGCATTTAAAAAAGCATCCCAGAAGTTTTTAGTCCGGATAAACATACATGAATTTTTTTTTTATTATTATTTTATTTATTTATTTTTTTTTTTAAATGCTGGACTCGTGGACATTTGTGGGCTTAACTGGCAACACGGGTGACTGCAGTGTGCCAGAATTCGTAGGGTACTAAGGAAGGAAATAATGAAGTAGGTAGACTAAAGCAGGCCAAAATCTGTTTAAGGTGGCAGACAGACTTTGAGGGATCCAAATGTGAAATTTGGACCCGAGCTCGTCAAATATTTGAGAAATTATGTCTGAACTTGCTCAGACCTGCAGTAAATAGCCAGGTCCCATCGGGTTTGGAGAATTATTACTAGCTCTACTCCCTCTTGCATTCTAGGGTCTTTTTTTCTCTTTGCTAGATATTAGTGTCTCACGCCAGAGGCAGCTCTTGTAAGACATTCTTCATTTTTTTATTAATTGAGTGTCAGAGTGTCAGTGATGCTGGCCAGGCGTGACAGACAAGTGGAAAGTATAGGCCTGTGGGTGCCCTATCCTTGACCCTATCTCTCCCTATCCCTCTCTCTCACTCTCGTTCTCGCTCTCTTTCTATAAACTCACATATACTTCTTGAACTCTAACCTACACTTAAGACATCATGCCCTGCAGCTTTAGAATCCATGTCATTTTGCGTTTTTGAGCACCAGCCACCATATGTGATAGGGTTTGTGGTACAGTGTAGGCTTTAGAAGCCGAGACAGACTGAGGGCTAGAATATGACATGCTAATGAATTCAAAATGCAATCCGCCTGGACAGCTCTTTAGGCTATTGTAAGCCTGCTGAAACGAGGCTAGCTCTAATTACAGAGCTGAAGTCCTGTGGGCTTCACAGGCGAGGGCTCATAGAGGGCAAGATGCAGACCGAACAGCAATACAACCCACACGTAGACACGTACTCACACGCACGCACGCACACACACACGCACTCACACACATATATACACACACACACACACACACACACACACACACACACACACACAAGGCTTCATCACTTCCCTTCTTGGCCCCTTGGGCAGTGGTTCGCAGTGGCACACGACCCAAAATTGATTCTTTATAGAGTGCTCTGGGGGTGAATGGAGTGTTTACAATAACATTTCCTTGCCTGAGGTGCTAAGGGACATAGTGGGGAGGGAAAGAGGGCAGAAGATGAGAGATGGAGGGGGAGATGCATAGAAAAATGAGGAAGAGAGGAAGGAGGGGTAGAAATTGAAGGAGCTGGAAGAGAGAGAAGGCAGCACCTTTATACGGAAACATTAGATTTATGGCACCATCAGCTCTAGTCTGTGTTTATGTGCATGTTGGAGTTCGCATGTTTATGAAGGAGGCAGAGTGGTGGTGCATTCTTAAAGATAAAGGTTCTTTGCTTGAAAACCTTCAGTTTATATTATGCAGGCATTCTTTTTTTAAAACTTTCAAAAGGTCATTTCATTTTTCTCATCTTGTTCTTTAAGGAACCATCCACTGAAATGTCCTGTACAGAAGCCAAAGTTATTCTTCTATGGCAAAGAACTCCTTTTCACAGCTTTATATTTTAGTGTCAAGTGTAGAATAAAGGGTAGAATGTTTTCTCTTTCCTATATGTATGCATTGTTGAAGAGGAGAAGATTAAAGAGTAGAGAAGAGACCAGAGAGAGAGGTGTGCGTTCTCTCAGAGCCAATGGCCAAAGTGACCTTGGATTTATGGCCACTCTGGCAGCACTGCAGGCTGAATATTTACGAGCCTCCTGGTGCTCCTGGCTCTGTGTAATGGTGCAGGTTGGCTGCCCGGGAGCTGCGTCTGCACCATGAGGAGCCGCAGGGGGAAAATAAAACGCTAAACATGGCATACGTGATGGGTGCTCTAAACAAGGATGCTGGTTAACCACAGACAAATGAAGAAGCATAGAGCAAAGGTATTGCTGCTGTGAACAGATGTGGGGTCTTTAAATTTATGACTAATTTTATTATGGGGAGATGTATAATGTGAATCTAATCTAGCTTTGTGCCTGCAGGGACAGAACAGTGAAATCTCTTGCACAGGATTTCTTAAATGTGATTATTCTTGGAGTAAGGAGACCTTGGAGAATCTTTGTTTTTAGCTCAGTCTAGTTCTGGTGTTAGTTCTCAAGATTAAGGCTGCTCTCTGATCTGTTTGTGTCTATAGATCTCAATGAAAATGCTCAAGAGCAATACCTGTTTTTCTATTAGACATTTAATTTTGGAGAATATACACTGAGCTGCCAGTTTTTTAGATTCAACCTTGTACCTACAATCATTTAATCAGGTACGCCATCCATATAGGTGCAATTTGTAGGCTTACAACTAATTGTAGCCCATCTGTTGCTGCACAGTTTATCTGCCACCTTTTGTCACTGCCTATCACTGGAAAGGGACCACCATAGGACCTCCCCAAGACCAGGTATTATTATTATTATTGGTTATTATTGTCAGTGGACCACTCTCAGTGCGGCTTTGTTGGGTTTTTTAAACACTGTAAACTTATTGGTCACCAACTTTGATAGTGCACTTTGTTGGCACAGAGTTAGAGACTATAGGGCATCTTTTCCCAAGCATTTGTATTAATCCCCTAGAACTTCATTAGTGGTCAGTTTCTGACCACAGGGCCATTGTTGGTTGGGTATATTTGGTGGTCTGTTCTTAAGCAGTGACACTGAGGTTTTTCAAAATGCCAGCAGTGCCAGAATTTTATTTTCATTTAAGTCCAAAACTTTGGCTTTTTTAACATGAGAGGTTATATCAGCCTTGTATTGCCAGCCTGTGCTGTGCATACTGGTTGCATTTAGCTGTTTGGTTCCTGGTAGGTAAGTTCTGCTAAAAATAGCCCTGTCATCACTGAGCACTCTCATTCATCCGTTCAACACAGCAGTGCTTTACTTCAGCAATGAGCGGCATCATCCAGCAGAGCATGTAATGGCTCCAAGCTCACAGATGAACAACCATGACTCTGACATTCACTGCAAAAACACACTCATTTCCACACTCATTCTGTAAATGACCTGGTAGCTCTGGAATAAATGTAGTTTGTGCAATGAATTTACAGATGATTGCTAACTATACTCATATCTGAAAGCTGTTTTCATTTTGTACTTGTGAAGGTCGGTGAAATGTCATTTAAAAAGCGTTTTGCTTAATTAAAATATTTTGAATTTATTTCTGCAGCCAGTCGGCAGGTAGTACATGGCAGACAGTAGCAGATCTGGTGAAGCTTGAAAAGCACACAGTGAGCGGACTGTCCCCCAACACCATCTACCTGTTCATTGTCAGAGCTGTCAATGCCTACGGCCTGAGTGACCCCAGCCCCATCTCTGAACCAGTACGCACACAAGGTACGTGTCAGGGGATGGTCAGACTGTTTTCACTGTGGATTCATATGATAGATGCAGTGAATTGTACCTTTATTCATTTGAGGAATGTGGATTACTTTGAAAGATGAAATGAGCACAACTACAGTTATTTAACACAAAACAAAAAGAAATGAGTGTTTGGAATCTAGAGCTCCTTGATAGCTCAGAGTTCAGTGTTTCAGCCACATAGGATTTTTTGTGCTCAAACTGTGAACTAAAGGGGTTGTTTGACTCAAACTGTTGCATTTATAGTGTTGCAGTCTATAAATCCTGACTCTAAACATATTTTTATTTAATGGAAATATTTGGTGTAATTTTATTACTTTAGGATATAGATATTCTAATGTCTTATTGTTTACATTCAGATGTGAGTCCTACAGGACAGGGGGTGGACCATAGGCAGGTGCAGCGCGAGTTGGGCGAAGCGGCTGTGGAACTGCAACAGCCTGTGCTTCTGACTGCATCCAGCGTACAGCTTACATGGACCGTGAGCACTGAATCTGATCGCATACATCCTCTGAATTCACAGCATGAAGTTTAGATTTCATTTCAATTCATTTTCATTTGGGAAGTTACTCAACACAGTGCTTTTAACTTGGAAAACACTCTTTGCAGTGACCAGTTACAGCAAGAGTATAGTTTAAAATGATAAGCCTTAAAAACATTTTACAATATACATACCTTTTACAGAGGCTAGGTTCAAGTTTAAATACAAATAAATTACAATAGGAGTTGCACACTTTGCCATTCTGGCAGTGCAGCTCGACTATTGCAAGGTCAGTACACCCTGAGCAGGATCATATTATAATTATTACACTAAGTGTCCTCTCTGATGAGCCTCTGTGTCTCTCTTTTTCTCTCGCTCTCTCACAGGTTGACCGCCAGTCCCAATACATTCAGGGCTATCGACTGCTATACCGACAGGTGGGGGGCTCCTGGCTCCAACAGGATGTTAAGGCAGCCCCTGAGCGCAGCACTGTCCTCAACAACCTGCTGAAAGGCACAGAGTATGAGGTCAAAATCAGACCGTATTTTAATGAGTTCCAGGGCATGGACAGCCGCCCACTGACGCTCCGAACACGTGAGGAGGGTGAGACTCCTCTTTGCAGTTACTTATTAAAAGTGCCTTTAATATTAGGCAAGGCAAGGCAAGTTTATTTATATAGCACCTTTCATACACAACCGTCATTCAAAGTGCTTTACAAATGAAAAAATACAGAAAAATGTAATTAATGTAAACAAAATAAAATGTATGTAAATTAAAAAAAATTAAAAAACATAATTAAAACAATAGATTTAAAAGAAGTTAATCAAATTTAAAAGAAGGAGATAAAAAAAAATAGAATAAGAAACATGATTAAAACAATAGATATAAAAGAAGTTAAATGAATGAGGATAAGAGTGCCGTTACAGGATAAAAGTGGATTAAACTGAGTTAAAGGCCTGCTCAAACAAGGTTTTCATTCTGGATTTAAAAGTGTCTAGTGTTGGGGCTCTTCTAATGCTCTCTGTCAACTGGTTCCATTTCAGAGCAGCGTAGTAGCTAAATGCCGCCTCTCCGTGTTTAGTTTTTACCTTAGGCTGCACTAACTGACCAGTTCCTGATGATCTGAGAGTTCTGCCCGGCTCATATTGCTGGAGCACATCTAATAAATATACTGGTCCTGCACCATTAAGACATTTATAGACCAGTAATAGTACCTTAGTCTATCCTGTAACATACTGGTATCCAGTGTAGGGATTTAAGGATAGGAGTGATGTGCTCCCTTCTTTTAGGTGAGAGAATCTTTATAGGTCCTTAAATCAAGACTCGTCATATAATAGTCAAAGGCACTGATATCAAAATTAATCCAGTGAATTTCTTGCACATTACTGGTAAACATGAGCACAGCTACTGTTTTTATGACTTTTTAATTGCTTGTTATTTTCTCTCTTGCCAGTCCCCAGTGCACCTCCTCAGGCTGTTACTGTGTCAACAGTCAAACCCAGCAACAGCTCCAGCATCAGTGTTTCGTGGCAGCCTCCCCCTGCTGAGATGCAAAATGGAGTCATCCAAGAGTATAAGGTAAGAGGATTGGCCATTCAGGTAGAAAATTGAATGGAGTAGCCCAACAGATTTCTATCTGAGGGACATGAAGCACTGTACCTTATACAGTCAAATTTAAACTGGTGCAGGATTTACAGTCAAGGAGAAAAAGTATTTCTCAGATGAGTAAATGAATGATGAAAGAATGCAACTTTTATGATAAATTTTTCATAAAATTTGTCATATTTATCAACAGCTCATATCCTTAGTTTAAAGATGACATGAGAGGTCAAAGAGAGGATTTTTTTCATATTTACTTTTAATTAAGTAATCTTGCATTATGTCATCTTGTGAATACTGACATAAGCATTTTATAAATCTTCAAGTATTGCATTTAAAATAGTTTCAGTGTTATGAATATGTTATAAAGTACCTTAGCAGGTAGCTTGCAATAAAATGATACCAGATTGAAGCTGTAGTCAGAAATGCTGCGTAATCATTACATTATTGAACAACATTTTACTCATCTGGTCTTGTAGCTCTGTTGTACGAGTGCTGTGGGCTTGTAGTTAGTTGAAAAGATTGCTGACCAGCGCACTGTGTCCTTCTCAGATCTGGTGCTTAGGGAATGACTCGCAGACACGCTACCACATTAACCAGACAGTGGATGGGAGCATGCTGTCCACTCTGGTGAAGGGCCTTCTGCCTGGTGTGCTGTACCATGTGGAGGTGGCGGCAGTGACCAGCGCTGGAGTGGGCACACACAGCCAGCCAGTCTCTGTGATCATCAGTGAGTGCAAACTGAAACAGGACACGACTCATTTCATTATTATTATTAAGGAAAAAACTTGATGTTGATACTATGTTAATGTCAGCTGCTCATTTTAAATCATGTAAAAAAAAAAAAAAAGACATGTGGGTTGCTGGATTATAATGGCAATGACAATATGTGCCACTGACAATGATAATATATTCCATGGCACATATTACATATATGAATTTATAAAGAAACACAAGTAAAAACTCACAAAGGAATTCTATTTGCCAATTCACACAGCCTCTATCAGTTAACCATTACTGATGGCAAAGCAAACATTATTATCTGTGTTCTTTATAAACAGGTTTGTTGATTTTGGTCCATGAAGTGATGATGTGTAAAAATAACACGTAGCTTAAATGCCAGTACAGTCTTTGATAAGACAAGCGTGGAATATGTTTTATTCCATTTTCGGCTATCTTTCTGACTCGTTCTCTCCCTCTCCCCCTCTATCAGAGATGCCAGCAGAGCAGCCTGCAGTACCAAGTGGGGGTGGTGACTCGGATCAAAACGTAAGTCTTGCAGAGCAGATCACAGACGTAGTAAAGCAACCCGCCTTCATCGCAGGCATTGGCGGGGCATGCTGGGTAATCCTCATGGGCTTCAGTGTGTGGATATACTGCCGACGCAAGAAGAGAAAGGAGCTGAGCCACTACACTGCTTCATTCGCATACACCCCTGCAGGTAGAACACACACATACACACAAAAAACAGTAACATGTAACCTAAATAGAATAGCTGGATAACCTAATGAATGCATTGCCATCTCCTCCTTTCTCCAACAGTTGGCTTTCCTCATGGGGAAGCCTCAGGACTAAATGGAAGGTTTGTGCCTTGGTACACAGTTAAAGCTGATATCATGCAGAAAATTGATTTCTGGATCTTTAATTAACTCTGTTTTTTTGTTTTGTTTTTTTTTCCAGGCCAGGTGTGTTGGGCTCTAACATGGGGAACTACCCCTGGCTGGCAGATTCCTGGCCCACTACAAATCTTGTTCATAATGCCAAAGACTCAGTCAACTGCTGTACCTCCAAACATGACACCGCAGAGAGATATTACAATGGTAAGAAACATGTATTTGGAGATGCATTCCAAGGAATGTCAATCATGAAACTGAAAGGTCAAGGCATGTGATCACATTTTTTCATTCATTAACTCCTTAATCCCTCAGGTTTCAAATGTGGTCCCTTCAATTCCTCATTCTCAATACTTCATAACTTTTGTTTCATCTTAATAAGCAATAATTTGTATGCATGGTCCATAAACTAGCCCCTAGACCCTAAATGTGCCAACATCATACATATTTTGCATCTACATGAGCCAGTGATGTTCAGATTTCTCTTTTTATAAGATACCATGATCATCTCAACATCACAACAGCAGAAATACACAAAACACTCCACTATTCATAAGATTTATACATTCGTAAGATATATGCATTAGGAATGAAAGCCTGGACCTACTTGCAGGTCATGGCTATTTAAGGGGTGAACTTAAACTTTTCATGACTCTTTTCTTTAATGTTCTTTGATGTATTTTCATCTTTTTATGTATTTGAATTTATTTCTAATCTTTTTCTCCCTCGCTCTCTTAGAGGCTGGAATCTCCAACTACTTGAACCAGACAGAGAAGTATAGCACCGGTTCCAATGAAGGCCCCATCTACAGCACCATCGACCCCACTGCTGAAGACCTGCGCAGCTTCTCAGCACAGTACTCTCAACACACTACACCCTATGCCAGTACTCCTATTATGCCTTTCACTAACCAGGCACCCTGTAGCCCTGAGCAGGATGCTGGCCACTGGATAAACCAACCAGGAACCTCCAATGTGCAGTATGCCCAACCGGACCGCTCCAAATCAGATACTGGTACAGATTATGAAACTGTGAATGCAGCTTTACCTTATTACAGTGATGTTTTCCTTTAGACCTCGTTATTCTAATATGCTGAATGTAGTTTATTAATTAGTCTTGATGTGCCAAGCTAGCAAATACTCCATCATTTCTGATCTTCATATTTACTTAAGACTCTGTTGTTTCCCTAGTTTACTCACAATGACTCTCCATCCTCCCTATAGCCAAGCAGTCAAAGCAGAAGTCAATGGGAAAGGCAGTGAAGACTCCTTCGCTGAACTGGATGGAGCCGTTGCCACCTCCACCTCCCTCTGGAGAGTTAGAACACTGTTCAGATGAAGATGATGATGATGAACATATAGAGGACATAGGGTAAGAGCAACCTCCTATCCATTGCTATTAACACACATTATAGGGCTGTTGTCGGAAGAAAACCTTGTATCTCTATTTGTGACATTTTTCAGTTTTTGATATAATTTGCAAATACCTGTTACCCTTTACATTCAATGAAAATGTCATGATGAATGGAAGAAAGTCTGGTTCCATTTACCTACATTTAACAGTAAAGTATGTTTGTTCCTTCTCCTGTAAAGTTACCGTTTTGGAGATACAAAGTTTTCTTCTGACAACAGCAATGGGCTTGTTCCCAATAGCTTGTATGGTGCCCAATACATCCTGACAATCTATTTTACAGATGTCTTTGCTTAGAAAACCTTGTTGTACAATCCTGATTTAATTCTGCCACACATTTCCAGCCAACTTCCAGCTTTCCGACTTCATTTCCTCACTATTTAATGCAGCTGCAGTTAATGTCAACATATTTTCAGTTGGTAACTCAGACAAACCCTTTGATTCAAGTTTGAGGGTAGTTTTGAATTGAATTACATGTCAGCAGGGATTCTCATTGAAAATTCTTTTTAGCCTTTGGCTAAGCTTGAACTGTGTGCTTAGAGTTTAGAAGTCTTTTCCAAGTGGAATGAGATGCACATACTATCCTTGAGAGTTCTTATATTACTTCTGTAGAAGGCTCAGCCTAATATGAATGAAACTGAATATTGTATTCTTACTTTTTTGAAGAAAACACATACACCATTATGTCAAAGGCCATGTTTTTAATTTTTTGTTTTTGCATGTTTTTCTGTAATGTAAATGTAAAATGTAAAAATGTAAAATGAACCTGAACATACTATACATTTTTAAAAAAAAGGGTTAAGATTTGGCAGATTGGCTAATCTGAGATACATTCTGAGTATATTCAGCTTGTGCCCAGTATTTTATGTTTAAATTAATTAAAAGTAAAGTACATTTACTTTTATATACTTGAGTTTGTCAATACTGTTTTACTTTCGCTCAGGTATATATTTGCCATTATGCTTCCACTTTTAATGGAATAACTTTTTACCCATATTTTCACTCAAATTTGGTTTCTTTGTACTTCCACCCGTGCTGATTTTTGAATATGATGCTTATGGGTGCTTATGGTCATTAGCTTATCGACTGGTTGAAAACTTGCGAAAGCACAGCCTCTAATATCCTGCTGTTGCCACAGAAAGTCTGAATGTTCCATGCCTATTCCAGGAACAGTTGCTCCATTAGCTGTGCTGCCGGTGTGCATTATTGGTCCCGGCAGGGTTCTCTGTCGTGGAAAACAAAGTTAACAACATGCTGGCCGGTGCTCTGTTCTCTTATGAGACGTGTGGGTTTCTGCCTGTCTGGGCTGAATGTTCCTGTCCTTTCCTCCCTATATCACATTACTCTCTCGTTAGCGTGTGGAGGGGTTAGCGTTAGCCGCTGAGTGGCCTGACCACAGGCATTATGCATGTGTGCACAGGTGGTGACAGGTTGACATACTTATCGCTCTCTGATGCCACTTCACCTGAATGGCTGCCCAGAGGGTCCACAGAGGAGGCAAGGCACATTAACCGCGGCCGTTAACCAGGCCTGGCTCTAAGAGCACACTGCTGAGATGAGGGAGCCTGATAGCGCTGATGCAGCCTCTCTCTCTTGCTCTTTCTCCTCTTTTTCCAGCAGGCTAGCAGTAATGATATTATCCAACAGCAGGTACAGCCCCTCTCATGTTCCTCCCTCCAAGCAGAATAGGATCATTCACTGCGTTAGCACGCACAGCCGCCCAGCCAAACTCGATTTCCATTACTAGCCTACAGTAAAGTCCTCCAATTTGCGATGAACTTGAGGATAACAGGGTTGACCTTTGCAAGCGCCCTGTAGTCCCTTTAGAGGAATATGGGTCTGATTATTGAATTACAACCAAGGCTTTGCTCGTTCCTTTCGTTTGGACCTGCTAACCTTATGGCTGTGCCTCAACAGTTTAGCAGCATAGTTCAAATACTTGTCACATCACCAAAGCAAACTCCTCTCTCAAAGTGGGTATTAGGTATCAAAGATCCATTCAGTGGTATGTAAATGCCTTGGGGTTCAGACCTGAGTGTCACTCAGAAGGACCCGGTATTAAGTCATCATCATTATTCTGTGACATGGATGGCCCCTGTTGAAGACCAAAACCCCATAGTTAGCCGGGGGCCAGGCAGGGCACATAGGCCTGTGTTACAGTAGAAATCGATACACTGGCCAATAGTTCAACGGAGCCACTGATTACTGGAATGAGCAATCAAAAAGAATGTGCTGTGATTGAGTCTGCTTTAGCCACAGGCTTTTTTTAAGCCTTGGAGGAAAAAGAAAAGTTTAGTTCAGGGGTGTAAAATAAACTTTTTATTCACTTTGTTCATATTCTTTTCATATACTCTAAAGGCTCAGAGAGTACTTCAATTCCTACTTCTCATAAATACATAAATGACAAAGTTGTTTTATGATTTATGGTACTTGCTGACTTATTAATCTTAAGATTAATAACTGAATAATAAGCCTCCAGTTTAATAAATCTTAAGGCTAATAAGTGAATAATAAGTTTGCACTGTAAGATGGATATTATTGGTAGCATTCCACAGTGCTTAGTATCCTCCAGCAGTACACCAATGTGTTCATGGAAAACCTCATTTTGTAGCATTCACTTCTACAGTCCTTCACTCTTTCAGTACAGGTATAGAAATGATGCTGCAAAAACAAAGCCTAGACTGCTTTTTGATGTCATGTGATCATTACAGAGGACATTTGCACATATTATCAGTCGTAAAGACACACTTACAAGATAGTCTGTTTAATTTTAAGGGCTAAAGAAAGTTGGTCATGTGAAAATTAAATTTGGGCACCCTATATATAATCTATAGAATAATTTAAGTGTTAAATGAAAATCTGTTGTAGCTGTCCTCCAAAAAGGGCTCAAATTGTGAAGATAAGTGAACTACAGTGTGTTATTTGCAGTGACACTAATTTTCTGCCACACTCCCTCTCCCTCTCTTCCTCCATACACAGCACTGATGAGGAGGACTGGTGCCCTCCACTGCCAGAGAGAACCTGTCTTATAGACGGAATGGCAGAGGATGGACCGTGTCCACCTCCTAGAGGAGATGCGTCATCCCCAGCCACCTCCTACAGCCATCAATCCACAGCCACTCTCACACCCTCACCCAGAGAGGAGGCCCGCCACTGCCAGGACATCCCACGCCTCCACCACCCTGAGCAGCCCCATCCTGGACGGTGAGACCCCTTACAACATCAGAAGATTATTAACAGACATGAGTTCATTAGATGTTTAATGGATCTTAGAAAATGAAGAGTTCATTAAGATCTAATTGAACCACATTCATAATATACTCCACACACACCAGCTGAATTCTGTATTTTTAATGTCATTAGAAACTGTGTGTTTATTGAATAATCTCTGTTATGTTGTGTGACAACCACAGCCTAATGTTAGATTATATTGCTTGGTAGAAGAATTGTTTATTGTGATTATTATCATTTATTGAATGTTGGTGTTTGTAAAATGTTGTGATTGGTTGCAAAAAACAATGAGCAGCTTTGCTTTGCGTTGCCCAGCAACACCCCTTAATTGTGATAAATCACTCTAACACTGAGCCCATCTTTCAAAACATTGCATACCACAGTGCTTTATTTTCTAATCAGCTGAATAGAAAATGAAATGCTACATTAAAATTAGGTTTACAGGCTTCTGAGTAGTGCAATTGTCTAAGTGCTGACCCTATTGTCTAGACCTCACTCTCCCAGTTTGGTAGGGAGATAGGAACAGGCCTAGCTGTGGGGGTGGTTGTGAGTAAATTTGAGAGAAAGCCAATAAAGTGTAGTAAAGAGTAAATTAAGGTTTCTTTTACCATGTTGAGAACTGAGAGTTTGAGAACTGAATAATACATGTAAATATAGCCCATCGTCTTGTTTTGCTGTGTGCATATAATGTTTCACTGTAACAAAACGTGCAAACATTTCACACTTGAATCACTTTATTATAGTAGGACTGTATTTGATATGGCAATGTTTAGCTCCTCTGTGTGTTTTTTATAAAAATATCATCAGGATGTGGGTGATGTAGACGAGGTAGATTTTTCTTGCTCCTTTTCTTAATATGCCTCTGTGTCACACACACATCATCCTTTAGGGAATTAGCTTCCTGTGCCTTACTTCCATGCTGTGACATAATGCTTCATTTGTTTTCTTACTCTTTGGAGATGTTTCACCACTTATTCCTTTGTTCCTGCTTGAGAGAAATGTGTCTTATGAATAATTGATCCCTCAGCCAGTTTGTGTTTATTGTAGCTATAGTTTCCTGGGGTGGGCTATGAGTTTTCTGACAGTGCTGTTAAGTTTGCATGAAAACAGGTCATGTAAAGTCTCTATAACACTGGTGTCTGTTTGACCTGTCATTGTTGAGCAGTAATTGATCGGTCGTATTTGATGTTGACAGCCGGTTGCCATGTGGACCAGTGCCCATTCCCCGAGCGCCCAGCCCCCCCCTCACACAGTCCAACCCAAACCTATCAGCTAATCAGGAGGGCCCTGAAAGCGGCACACCGCACCGCTCAACACACAGACGGGATCTGAGCCAAGGAGCAGCACAGAGTGCAGACAATGTCAGCACACCAGGTGTGTGTGTGTGTGTGTGTGTGTGTGTATTAGCTGTTCATATATTTTGGAGTCTGAAAGTGATTAACTCACTCAGTGTGCCAACTTTGACAACACCAGCTTACTTGTACTTGGCTATTAAGTGTATATAGTATTAGTATCTATAAATGTTTAAACTTCTCTGTTAGAGTTGTACAGTAGCTGCTTCTACAAATGTGGTAAAGTGTTTTATATTGTTTCCTTTTTTTCTTTATATTTTTTTCAGGACGGGCAAGATTGTCTGCAGGAGACCAAGTCCAGACTCCTCCTGGCCAGAAGGCAAGGGTTAAAAAGAAGTCCTCTAAGAGTGGCCAGTACCGTAGAGACATCATGCAAGGAGGTGAGAGCAAATCAACTGCACTGATTGCAGCGTCATGGGGTTCTTTTTTCACTTGAGGTGTTGTACTGGACACAACACATGCAGAGAGGTAAACTTAGCAGATAGAATTGTAGGCTCCCTCTACAGCTGGTGGACTTGCAGGGAACGGTCTTTGGTCATTTGGAATTGATCTATTTTATGTTTGGTTACGGTTAACATCCCAGGGATCACAGTGTAAAAGATTATAATGCTTCTGATAATAACACTGAGTAATACATTGGCTGTCCAAGTTTGAATGAAAAAGCTATGATAAACTTAAGATAAAGCATGATGAAATATAATAGATATTGTGTTTTTGTATATTATATTGCATTGAGATTATACACTTGTGTGTATTAAATAATGTACACCTGTATAAGGTTTAAAGTTTATTCAAAATGGCACAAATTTGAGTTATTATCACCCATGTCCAGTTACTGGTTAACACTGAGACCTCTTTTCTTCCCAGACTTGCCCCCTCCTCCAGAACCCCCGCCAGAGGATGAGCCAGTCCGAGGCCCAGCTGGAAGCTTTGAGTGTGGACAGACATCGCTGGAGAGAGAGGGGGGCTCGCTATCCTCCATGGAAAGGAGAGAGCACAACACACCCAACCGCAAGAACTCCGCTCAGAGACGGAAAGATGGTGCGAAGGCTAACTGTGCTTTACGTAACAATTCTGCATATGCGTACGCTGTGCAATTCATACTCGTTATAGTCGCCTACAGTTTGACTTCATCTTTCCCTTTCGTAATGTCTCGCCAGTGATACATTCAGAGATTTTGGCTTTGTCTCCGTTAACTGATTAAAACCTCCCACCAGAGTAATTGTAATGCACACATTTTCATGCAGGCCATAAAATGGATCAGCATGTGGAATTGGAGCTTTCTGTGGGCTACTATGATTTCTATCACCATATAAGAATAAATACAATACTGCCTTTTTGTTGGATGCACTATATAGTTATGATAGCCCATTAGAGATCTGATGTAGACGCATATGCTCATTATTGATTTGTATCATCAGAATAACAATAAAATTATACATTTTCCCTGACAATTGTTTGCTTGCTTAATTGGTGTTTTGTGAGACAAGCAGAAAAAAATCTATGAATTCAGATGAATTTCATTATTAAAGGATAAAAGTGGATTAATAGGCAGTAAGAGGTGTTTTTTACAATACATAATATTAGAGAATTAAAGTTTATAAACATAGTTTATGTAAGTGCCTTTAAAGATGTCTCAGTAGCTTGGAACTGACTGATGTGTCGAATGGGTCATTCCACAGATGAAGACTTGATTTCTTACAACAAGCCCAATTTCCTGTCCCGTGGCCAGATGTCCAGCAACTGCTCCACGACAGGAAGTTCTTCGTCACGAGGGTCAACGGGATCCAGAGGTCATGGAAACAGCCGCAAAAGGAATGAGGTAAGACAATGAAGAACTGAAGGTGATGACTGTAGCAACCGGTGGCTTGGTTAGGATGCTGAGATGTGAGGAGCACATTGTAAGACTAACGAAGCTTGCACAGCTCAGAAATGACTCCTTAATTTCAAAAACTAGTCTCATCCTGCAGCTTTAATTCAAATCCTAAGCTATTCTTACACATTAGGCAAAAGATGCAGACAGACACATTGAGTGCTCTTTTTTCATTACTGTGGCTGAGACAGAATGACCGAGATTTCTAGAGGCCCGTTCAAGTCTAAAAGAGAGTGCTCTTGCTGCACTAAAGAGTTGCCAACAAGCTGCTTGCTGGAAAAAAAAACTGTCCACAAGCCAGACATCTGATAGAGAAGACTCTCTTTACATGCTCCGATGCCTGCGGTTTACAAACGCTGTCTGAAATAAAGGGCTGTCATGGTAATGGGTCCTCTATGGTGTTGTCTTAAAATCTTTCTTTGTACATTTTGTTGAAGCATTTCCTCCCTAAAAATCCTTGAAAACCAACTGCAAAGTTGTGTCCATCAAAGAAAAGTCAGACGTGCACGAGTGTAAATATAATTATGCAAACAAAAATGTAATTGTGTATTTTTTATTACACATTAATAATTATTTAAAGTAATAACCTTTACAGCAAAATATTTATAACCAAATTCTGATGTAAATGTATGATATATAGCCATGTGCTGATATTTGATAATAGGGTACCATGAAAGTTGCAACTTGCAGTTCAATTGGAGATTTTTTTAGATAAGCAGAACAGCTGTGATGTCACATGGTCTCGCATTTATATATATGACTTAATATTGATAAACCAATTTAAACTGTCAAAAAAACAGGATTCCATCAATTTTGGGATTCAAAAAATTTGCGTGTCACCGTGCCAACAAGGTCATGTTTTTCAAATACAACATAATTATCATGATATTCCTTTTATATCAGTATATGCCTAATGGCTTGTGCTTTTCTGTACATCCACAAAACATCCAGTAAAACTTCTCCACCTCCAGCCAAAGCCCTTCTGTCTCTCCATGTCATGTTGGAGCTGCTGACCGAGGGTCTAGTCTGAGCTTTGATCAGAGGGACAGAGTAGTCAGAGAGAACGCAGCATTAGAGCTATTGCAATGACCCTAAACCATTTTTTATTATTTAAACATTTCTCTCCTAAGCGGAGGAGTCCTGCCATGAGAAAGAGAGCATACCCCCTCTGTCCTTCACAGCCCCCCTGCCTTCAGATCTCTGCCCCTCTCAGCTTACCCCTCAGGGAACTTTAAAAGCAGGCCACACAAAAGACGCCTATGTGTTCTTGGGGGAGACAGTTTAGGGTTACGCTGTTCCTCAGCGTTATCTTTGCAGCCGGACAGAGCGTGTGAAAAGGTGGCATCCAGAGATGGCCTTTATTTCATGGTGTCAGATTTTCTGAGACCCCATGCTGACCAATCTCCTATACATGCAGAATTAACCCATTAATGTCCACATTTGAGGTTTTACATGTGATTCATATGTTTGCCTGTATCACTTTATTTATCGCTAAGCAAGTTTGTCACACAGGACTACTAACTTTTATCACAATGACGGAAAATCCCATTTTCGTTGGGAATAAAAGTGTATCAACTGCATTCAAGGTGTCATTACAATATTTCATGATTGTACACCATTCACAGGAAGATCTGTGGCATTTGTTCTATCATATGTTTAGTTCTTAGACCTGAATCAGTTTAAAGACAAATAATCCATGAAGAAGCAATTCAGATGCTTTTTAAGAGCTTCCCCACTGAGTTTATTGCACAAAAGAAGATTAAAGGCCCGAATTAATGTTGAGCGCATTTCTATTAAAGCTTATTATTCTTGGTTAGAAAAAAAACTGTAGACATTATTTTGAGGTGGACCGGCTATTGTCATTGTGTGCTTCATGTAAAAATTACCTTCCCCTTAATCTAAAACATTTATCTTTTGCCTGTTTGCAGGAGATGAGATAAGGGGATGCCAATGGATGAAAAAAAAATCCCTCAACATCCCTGTTTTTTGTTTTTTTCCATCCCTGAAAGAGCTCATCAGCAGAGAGAAGGATGAGTGTACAGATCATCTGCCTCACCACATGCAAATCATGGACTTTCTCATTATGTTATTATTATTATTGTTATTTATAACGTTCATGGGGCCATTTTAAATCCCATTGTCACTGTAAATAGTCTTCTCTTTAAGCTTTTTACATGGGGGCCAGATCCAGGGAAAGATGAAATATATTGTATTTATAAGAAAAGAAGTAAAAGAAAACACATTAAAAGGTCCGATATAATAAAAAAAACAAAGCTATTGTCTGAATGTGCCAACCTCTTTTTGTAGAAACGTCTACAGTACAGTTTTTTTGAACACATAAATAATATTGCACTCTTGCGTTGGAGAACAACAAAAAGATACAAAGCACAACGTGTGTTTGAAAAAACGGCAAAAGCAGCCTGGACCTTCTTTGCGCCGAGGACACTGCTAGCTTTGATTTTTTTTTTTTTTCCCTCAGAAGGTCCCTGTTGTTGTTGTGGTCTGAAAAGAATGTGGAGCGAGTTTCTTCTTTCCCACCCACTTTGGAAGATTGTACCTATTGTTTTGCTTTTATTTGAAGGAGTGCTTCAGAGACAGTGTGAAAATGTGTTCCATTCAAAAAAAAAAAAAAAAAAAGATAAAACACCAAAATCATTTGTTCCACTGACTAACTTTTTGGTAGTCCTCGTTGTTTTGTAAAAATGAAATAAAGCCACATTTGGTGAAACATATAGAGAGTCTGCTGTGTTCATTTGAATGGTTGAGTCACTGTTTGGGATCCTAGTCATTCTGCTTTTAGTTAAGAAGTTCATGGAATATCAGCAGCGCAGGCAATACTGTTATAAGTCACTCAAGGTCCAGATGCACATGAAACATCTTTTCACTTAAACCAATTTTAGTGTGACATTTTCAATTTTCTGTGATCCATGTTTTCAGCCTAAAAATCTGAGAAATCTTTCAAACAATATGACTGAATGTATGAAATCGATATTTAATCCAAAAAATTCAGATAAATACTTTTTACTTTTGTTACTTTAAAGCAAAGGTCACCACTAGGTGGACAAGCGGTCTGAGGCCAGACCCAGACGCTGTCCTATGCAGACCTGCACCTATAACTGATAAACTAAGGAGAATAATTTCAATTTTATGGGGTGGTCCTATTTTAATCGGCATAACTTCTCTAGCCTTTATGGTAGATTTAGCGGTCAGAGACTCACAGACCGATCGCATGCTTTTTTAATATCATACGTGACGCTACTCAGCAAGGAGGGACAGCAGTCAGAGAAGAAAGTGAGTCGGAGGTTATTTCACATGCTGTACTCTAAAAAGATAAAACTGACAATAAATGTTGCTGAAATACGACTGAATTCTAATTTATTTGATTCGATATTCAGTTGTTGACTGTATAAGATGTTGATATTCCTACTGGGCTACTTCAGTAAACAGTACATGGCACTGAATCATAGTTCAAAACATTATGATGTTCCGGACCTTTGCCTGAGGAGGTTTTCTCCAACTGGACCTCACTGAACTTTAATGAAATGCTCCTGTGCTTTAGACCATTCAGAAAACGTTTTTCTTAACCACACCAAATTGCATAGGTAAGAGAAATAATAATCTGTCTGCTCTACATTTTTCAGTTGATTGAATTTCAAATAATTAGTTAGAGTGCAAGAATATTCTTTTGACTTACTGCTGCAAATTCACTGGTGTCAACACTTTAAGTCAGCAGTTTACTTACTTTTCTCCTTTTTTTTCAGGCTCTGTTCTGAGAAGAAAAAATAAAAACCTGCCTAGCATCTCTACACCATAAAAAAAAAAGGTGAAGATGTTGATTTTGTATTTTTTTATTATTCTTTTATTTTGTTTTGTTTAAATTATTGAATGTATTTGACTTGAAGCAGATGAACCTGTTGCCACATGAAGTAAATTATTTCGGTTTAAAAACTAAATATGTTTACAGTGTGAAGCTTCAGCTTCCTCACAGCGGATTCCACCTGGTGAAGCAGCACTGAGGAGCAAGGCTCACAGCAAGAGACAGAGTGCTGGTGAAGAGAACAAGAAGTGATTTAAAGTGAGAAGTGAAATAAACGGGTGAAGGAACCGAAGAAAGGAGAGAATAAATGGCGGAGGACAGAGGTGCCTCTCCCACCTGAAACATGCAACCCTGAGGACCCTGAGTGAGAGAGAGCACATGGAGAGAGGGGAAAACAAGCAGAGAGTGAATTAGGGGAAAGGGAAAGGGAGAGCTGTAAGGTGAAGAACAAATGGAGAGAAAGGGAATAAAGGAGACTGAGGGGAAAAGAAAATTCTCATGCTCCCCACTTGAGACATGCTGACCGGAGGAGACAGATTCAGGAAGAGGGAAAGAGAGAGAGACTAATATGACCTCCATCAGTCTTACTGCAGAGCCCTCAGTACTTGGAGGAGATGCTTATTTTGCTTATTGCTCCTTTTGGAATTGCGCTCTGGACATTACATCACTGACGGCGGTTAGAGGGTGACACTTTTACAGCCCCCTATCAGCCGGGTACAAACCCAATATACTGCAATTCTTTAGGCAAAATGATGAGAACAAAGACTAACTAAATTACACCGAAACACCCAACAGGTGCTACTTTTTAAGCTTTAAAAGGACCTCATAATAAAAACAGCTCATAAATGGATGATCGTTTTGAAGAAGGTGGTAAGCTCACATCACATTACACTGTTATTTGTTTTAACACTGGAGCTGAAAGCTGATAGAAGTCTGTATCACCCAAAAATATTTTTTGGAGAAGCATTTAAGTCGGAGCGAAAATTGTGAAAAAATACATAATAAAAGTGTTACCAGCTGAAAATGATATTAACAGCATCTGTTTTCTGGAAAGCTTCACATTTCCGGTTGCTGGAAATTGTCATTATTGTCGGCAGGACTGTGACCTTGAGATTTACGGATGGAGGTCTAAACCTTTACTAAGAGGGTCTGGGGATGTGCTCCCCTAGGTATACGTTTTTTACTAGCCTCAAAATGTTTGTTCATCATGAGCTTTGAGAGTACCTGTAGGTGGGAAATTGATCTGAAATTTGCTATTTGGTCAAGTTGGCAAACAAGAGGGTCTTTCATGACTGAAATACAGTAACGTGTCCACCCACACAGATATCAGATCAAAGGCATTAAAGTCAAGCAATGTTCTCTCCTCTTTCTTAGACAAACCTGCAGGTCCTAAATATCTTATTCAAACACAGATTATTGATTAGTCCAGTCTCCGTGAGTTCAACCAGACACAGCATGATTTTGTTCGGTAGTTTTGTTCTGTGCTTACATGTGTAATAGTCACATTTGACAGTACAAGAAGGATATTTTCTCAGTTATTTTTATTTAGTCTCACAAATGAGGATGCATTAAGGGAATAACGTTTAGTTTTAATGCTAACCGAAAGCTGAAACAACAATCATTAACTGCTACCTCAGCTCAGCCAGTCTCCCTCAGCTTCTTTCTCCTCCTCTGCCTGCTGCCTTCAGGAATGGTGTTTTATTAGACTTACATTTACATTTTACAGAAACTCAAGGATCAATTCTCTTTTTTTTGTTGTTTAAACTGGCAATAATCTTTTTTTTCCAAAGACTTTCTTCAAAGCTGACACCTCATTATGACCATCCACAGATTGAGGAATTCAGGGATATTAAACTGTTAAAATCAACACAACACCAGTATTACTTTTATATAGCAAAACATTATACAGCCAAAACTGGTAAACTGTTATGGTTTTGAAATACTAAAAATCCTTAAAATGGTTGGTTCTTCAGCTAGCTAACGCTCGTATATGAACCTTCCCCCTTTTCCTTACCTCACGTCAACTTCGTTAGCTAGTTAACAAGCAACTGACTAAAAATCAACCATTTTGACCACAGTTTGCACAAATCCACATTGTAGGCAGGTATCATTACTCTGAAACTGTTCACTGCTTCATATTTGTATATTATGCATTTTGAAAAGGCCTAATTTTCATTTAATAGCGCTTTTAAGTAAAAGCCAGTCATAACTTCAGCAGTTGCCAACAGACATTACTGATTGTGCTTTACTAGAGGACCAATCCAGAGCCTTACTGGTTGCCAGAGAGCATTAGCAGCTACTGTAATTCTTACAACTGTTGTCTGAAAGCATAACCAGTAGGAAGCCAGCATTACTGATTGCCAAGTAGAGTTACAAGTTACTGCAAAGCATTGTTGGAGTTAGTTAGTAGCTATTGAAAGGCATTAGAAACTATTTGGAATGCATTACTGGCTATTGGATAGCATTGCTGGTGTCAGAAAGAACTACAGGTTGCTAGTAAGTGTTAGTGAAAGTGTTACTGGTTGTTGGAAATCATTACGAGTTGCTGGAAAGGATTACTAGCTATTGGAATGCATAAGCAGCTATTGGAAAGCATTACTGCTATTGGAAAAAGTAACGAGTTGCTGGAAAGGTTACCAGCTATTGGAAAGCATTACTGATTATGGGAAAATGCTACCACTTGCTAGCAAGCATTTCTGTTTGTTGGAAAACGTTAAGAGCTACTAAAAACAGATGAAGGCTATTTTGTGAATTTGGACCATGCCTTAAACATGTGGTGGTAGTATTAGGGAAGACTGAAGGGGGTGGAGGTGTAGTCTGAGAACTTGGGCTGGAGTTCTGGGCAGGTTCTGCCTGTGGTAGGACTGATGTAGGACTGAGGAAGGGAGAGCAGATGGGGTGCCGATAGTTACTGAAAACACTGTCACGGGAATGGAAGGTGAGGATGTGGAATTTACAGGGCGTTAGATTGAAAAAGGAGGGGTTTCAGGCATGACTATTGGAAACCTTTACTGGCTGCTGGAAAGCATTTCTGTTTGTTCTAAGGCTTGAATTTCTGGATTACCAGGTCTGTAGCAATCCGTTTCCTGGCCTCGTGCACCTTAAAACTTTGTGGAATGAGGCAGACGTCTTACTTCTCATTGTCCTTTTAGTGATAGGTCTTATACAATGATCTATCGCTGGATGTCTCGGCACATGGGTGGGCAAAGACAGTCAGAGTCTTGACCTTTACAAACCTATTTCAAATTCAAGCAGTGATACACACACTGACAGCTCCTCTCTCTCTCCTTCTCTGTTTCAAGAAGACGCCCCACTAACCATAAATCACTAGCTCATTCATTAGTTGTGTGTTGGAGTGACACGCCCATCAGGGCTGGAGGGGAGCAGAGAGCAGTCAAAACACCGTTCTCCAATTTCCATGTTAATTACCCTACCGAGAGATGGATGCTTTTGACTTTATTGTTCGTCTAATGTATGCAAAGTGCATGCGATTGCAACGTTAAAACTAATAGGAGATTGTTCCAACAGCCTGGTAAAACACGCGTTTTGACATTTGGGGGTTTAAAATAAACACTGGGTTAAAGTGGTGAGCATTCCTCAGACAAGACCACGGAAGAGCACAAGGCTCTAATGCTGCACAGCTGCAGAAGTGTTAGTAGGGGGTTATGGGGAACACAGAGAGGCGGGTTTAGTACGCCTAGTGCCTCTAGCCTGCTCAGCCAGACTGAACAAATTTATACTGATCCAACAGAAGGTCTACAACTCACAGTCTTTTTTCACATAACCTAGTCAAGGCCTAGAATTCTCATTCATTTGATCGAAAACGCCAGCGTTTTTGAACCTGATCCATTGGCTTTTACTGTATCGTTTGGGTCAACAGGTTTTCTGCTCTTTTCTAAGTTGTATGTGTGGCAGATGGAGATCAGGTTGAAAAAGGCTTAAGTATTCCTGTAATTGACTCTATGCAAGCACTTTTATGTGAGTACCACTACTAATTCTACACAGCTCATAGCAAACCGCATACTGCTCCAGATTTTTCAATATTCCCGAGTTTCATATGAGCTGATTGTTGAGTAGACTCTACAGCCAAGTCTTTAGAGGACAGACGGACTCTTGGGTTTAATCCTCTCTGGGGCAGATATGGGTCACTGATGTCCAGCAGACGGCTGTGCCCCACATCACTCCCCTTTTCTTCCTGCTGTGGGGAGGATGGACCCCTCCTATTGGGCATTCCAGCCCCAGACCCCATGCTCAGCTGGACGCCTATCCGCAGAGAGGAGCTTTATTTTAATTTAGGGAGGTGACAGATACACTGGAGAGAGATGATTACACAGGTGTTGCATGCTAATGTCCATTTAATGGCATCATTTGTAGCTTTGGCTTATCACTTCTGAGACCTGCTCTTGTTTGGCATTCATAACAACGGGCAAGTTCAACAAACCTTGTCTGTTTAAATGATAGCACGGCTTTCGGAATGAACTATGAACGAAACAAGACATTGCATTGTCGCTTTCATCAAAGGCAAAGCGAACCGGAGAATGGTATCAAGCGGATTTGCGAGGTCAAACTAATTGTTTCATGTGGTATAAATCCCTGAGGACAAATTGCTGGGCTGCTGTGAGAAAAAGAATAGGAGCGAAATGAAAACAGTGGTGTGTGTGTGTTTGTGTGTGTGTGTGTGTGTGTGTGTGTGTGTGTGTGCATGTGAAAGAGTTGCGAAGTGCTGTTGCATGATAAAGTGGGTCAATGGATTACCAGCAGGCTATAAAAAGATGCCTTTTTGGCCATGTATGTGTATAAGTGTGTGCGCATGTAAGGGGGAGGTGTCATTTTGTGCCAAGCATATGGCCATGGGGAGTGAGTGAGGGGGACGGAGGATAATCCCCCCAACAGCCATGCCACGGTTGCGTGTGTGTGTGTCAAGCCAGTGCTGTGTGATCCGAAGCTGTTTGTTTGTTTGTTTGTAAGAAGGTTTAGAAGCCTGTAATAACATTCGTTGCCTCTAAACTGACCGCACACACACTAACACACACACACACACAAACACACACACTATGAGCTTGCAGGCCAAACAAACTACTGGTGTGATAAGAGAGGACAGCTACCAGCCTTCGCTATCACCAAGGCACACTTTATTTGTATTAAAAAAGCTTTAAGGGGCAAAATGTGGAATTAGTAAATATAGAAAAAGTCAAATAATATTTTAGTAGAGCAATCTATAAAAAAACAGCGAAGAAATAAGGATAAGACTTTACTGTAGGGCAGTGGTCATAAGGCTACATGACTCCTATATAAGCCTGCCATAACGTCATCTATAACCATATATACCATTTATAAAGGCTTATTCCAATAGACATCATCTATCATAAAGCCTGCTCTCATCAATGCTGATGTCAAGTCAACATCTATATCAAATGACAGTGATGTTTTCAGACATTGTGTTGTGTCTTATTACTTTAGTTGAGCACATAATAACAAACTGTGTAGCTTAGTGTATATCATGGCAATATAACGCTGATGCTCAACTAGACATCAAAACTGGCTAATTCAACCCTGATAACAAATGACACCCATGGAAATAAGCCTTTATAAATGTCAGCTGTCATAATGAGCTTATGTAAGTGTCATGTAACCTTATCAACACTGTCTTACAGTAAAGTCTTATTGAAATAATAGCTGTCAATCTTAATATAATAAAAACAACAGTTAAACTGGGACACTACAAGTTTTAACAATTCAAATAACTAATTTTGCATCAATCTCAGGTGGCGAAAAAAATAAACACAACTACAAGTGTTTCTATATATCCAAAGAATTCAATCGGAACTTCTCTGACAAAAACAAACACATAAAACCTTGTAAATTATTTCCTGTGCTTTTCAAATGGCTATTATATAACAGTATTCAATATACTGCATATTAAATAAAAAGAGGTTTATTTACATGAATAGCAATTCGTTTTCACAGTGCTTTTCATTTTAGCTTGGCCGCTGTAAGCAACCTGAAATACACTGCAAAAACCTCACCGCTTATGTGCTTATATACTTTTTTTCATTTTATTTTCTGACCTTCCTAAAATATCCATCAGAACCATAACTGAAGGTGCATTTGGACGGGCATCATGAATTTGAGCTCAGCACAAAAATGCTGGCAAAGTTATAAGCACAAGTGGCTTAGAAGTTCTATAGCTCCAGGTTATGAGCAAAAACCTTTAATAAAATTGGCAAACAGTGCAGCAAATATAAATATATAATGTCCTGTCCCTACACGCTAGGCAGGCTGTATTAATCAGCGAACAATAAAAATGTTTTTGCAGTGAGAGATGCCATTGGACCATAAATACACCTCTCAGTTTGTCAGTTTGCTGTTCCCATGAGCATTATAAAGCATTTTCTTCAGTTTCTTTCAGCTCTGTTTTTGGGTTTTTGATTGTAGGCTCTCCTTATGTGTAGCCGCATGCTTGTGTGTTGATCTCAGCTCTGACTCTAAGTGTTGAAAGCCCCTTAATACAACTACTCTGCACATATATCCTGCTGACCTGTTGTTTTTTTTTTTAAATATCATTTTAAAACACCAGCCACACTTTACATGTGTAGAACATTAAAAATGATATATATATATATATATATATATATGTATGGGTGAATTAATGAACAAAAGTAATATCAAAATATAAAGCTACAGTTCCCCTCCAGAGCTAAAACAGAATCCATGAGCTGTTTAAACAAGAGTGAGAAGCTACAATCATGAAGGAGTTGTAACCATTGACTGTATATATCATATACAAAATAGCATGATTTCCATGTTCAGGTTCAGGTGAACCCTGAGCTCACATGATGACAGTGCTTGAAATATTGAAAGCAATAAACTCATCCACTCATATAGCTGTAATAAAATGCACTACTTTTAAAATGGAAAAAACATTTTAGGGCCGAACTTGAGAAAATAAGAGAAATAATTCATTACCATTAACTACACAACCTAATTTGGTTCATTGCAATGAATAATTGTATCATTATGACAGCGCTACTAGTGCATGATACATTTACCAGTTGCTGATGACCACCAGAACAAGCCGGCAGTTATGATTTAGTGACATGACAATTTACCAGCTTGTTGAGGACCGTCCGAATGCACCATCGGGTGAGAAACAGAAGCTGCCCTAAGGGACTATGGGAAATGTAGTCCCAATATAAACAGTGTTCTGAGGCTGAGGGAACTGTGAGAAACGTAGTCCAGTGTCTGACTCAGACACATTTTTGTGAGGAATGTGATCATCGCTGTGAGTTAGTCTTGTGGAGGCCCAGCTTGCTGTGTGAGAAATCTCCCCAGTGCTCCTGTCTGGATGATCCAGTGGCTCCTCTGGATGCTCTGAACTGGGCCTCCATCTCCTCCACCCAGGTTGTGCTCCAGTCCCACACGGGTAGGGGGTCCACCTCCCCGAAACAGTCCCGCGGGGGGAACAGCATGCTCAGAGGAGAGCCCGGCGGGGAGAAGTCTACTGTCACACACACGCACATTCACACACACACACACACGCACACAGACACACACACACACAGCTTAAAAAACAACCTAGAAAATTGAACTTACAGCTTAGAAACTTGAAACATCATACAGTTTAAAAACAGCCCTGAAAAGAAATAACACCAAGAAATCAAACCCACTACCACACTGGCCAGTAATTACTCTGCATTTGTAAAATGACACAATCCTAAATAACTGAATACATTGTGTGACTCGTCAATATCTCGTTCCTCTAAAGCACAGTGGCCAAAGCCATTTAATTTTGTTGCGGCACTCATTGAGAGAAAAAGGATAAAGAAAAACAATTTAGTAAATGGGGAGAGAGGAAGTTAGCGTGACCTCCTGTTGAGAAGGGTGATTGATTTCGTGACGCAATAAACAGGCCACTATAGGAGCCAGTTCAATTTCCTGAGAGCATCTATTGTTCCCATAACCCCTCATCTCTACACGTCCTTTAGCTATAGAGTCTACACGTAGCCGATGTTATTAGCTAATTATCTCTCATCTTTAATCTTAAACTCTGTGGCTTTCTGTGCTTCTTCTGTATGACTCAGCATGTGGACTATATGTTGTGTAGTCTTTTTACTTTGGCTTCATGAAGAAATGGTTAAAAACGTGACTCAGTGAAAATCACCACAGACTCAGCAGTAAACTGTCCAAAAACAGAAGAAGAATGAGTGCTGCTCTGAGACTTTAGTGCCACAGAAACCACCTGAAGTGACTAATTCACCTCTACATAAAAAAACTGATGAAACTACCCCATCTAGTGGGCACAAAAGCTACACACCATGTCCTACCTAATAATAACCAGAGGGGGTCAGTAACGTACAGGTAACATTTTGATGGGCTTTTACTTTTATAAGTGAGTAAAACTTCTACTTAAACCTATTTGTTATTAAGGTAACCCACACTTTATTATATTTTAATTGTTAAAATTTAATGCAGATTAAATTAATTAATTAATTCATATTTTCTGTTTATTTTCATGATATTGCAGCGGCGACAGCGTCTGTAGTGTTTAGTGTTTGGTCTCTGACTGTTGAACTTTATTATTTTATTTTAGACCGAAGAATCCCCAAAAAAGAGATAATCATTTCATTATTTCATTGAAGTTTTACTTGAGTATAAGTTTATGCTACTAATAATATAATGTAATATAATGCAACCCAATTCCAAAAAAGTGGCGACACTGTGTTGCTGCCATCAAGTTCTAAATGAGTTCATGTTTTTCACGAAATCTGATATGTGTTCTATGTTCTACTGCGAATAAAATATGAGTCTATGAGATTTGCAAATCATTACATGTCACACACGTCCCAACTGTTTTGGAATTGGGCTTGTATAAGTGTAGTGTAGTGGTTAACACCTCTGCCTCTACCTACGCTGTAGACTAGGGTTCAATCCGCTGCCTGGCTTGACACCCTACACTATACCAATAAGAGTCCTTGGGCAAGACTCCTAACACTGCCTTCACCTACCTGTGTAAAATGATCAAATTGTAAGTCGCTCTGGATAAGAGCGTCTGCCAAATGCCGTAAATGTATAATATAACATCATGATGGAATATTATTATACTAGTATGATTATTGTTAATGTTAATATAGAAAGTGCAGAGAGGATGTGTTTTATATATATATATATATATATATATATATATATATATATATATATATATATATATATATACACACACACCATTTGAATGTTGAGTGATGTTGTTGTTATGTGAAACTAAAGATGATTAGGTATAGTAACTGTCTAAGGGAGACCTAGATAGTTGGCGGAGCTCACAGTGGTAACTTAGTGAGAAAGGTTCTTTCAATACATATAAACAGAAAAGGTAGTGCACTTATCTTGAGAGATAAATGTTCAGCAGTGAGAATACCTATTCATTTGCCACTAACTTCGGAAAGATAACTAGGCAAAAATATTTTTAGGCTGTCTTGATGCACATCGCTGCTGACGGAACAAAACCTTGTATGTCCATTTTTGTCATTTTTCAGTTTTTCACATAATTTTAAAAAGCATGTAGTTTGTGCATTTCATGAAGAATGGACCAAAAGAAATGACCCAAAACAGTTTGGAAAAAAGTCTGGTTCCTTTGACTTACATTAAAAGTGAAGTAGGTTTTTTCATTTCTCCTGCAAAGTTACTATTTTGGAGATACGAGGTTTTCTTCCGACAACAGTGACATACAGATACAGAGTACAGACTGGGTTATAGTTTCTGTCTTGCCTGATAACGTTCCATTCATAGACTCTGATGTCATGGCCAGGACTCGAGCGAAGTTCGCGTCGTTCATGAACGAGCCGTCTGAAGAACTGATGATGCTGGTCCGTGCACTCGGCATGTTTCCCTCAGAGACGGAACCCCACCCATTCCACAGAGACCCCTCCCATTCGCTGTAGGAGGACGAGGGCGTGCTCCTCAGGGCAGCGCTCCTGAGCCCCACTGACAGAGACTCATCATCCACATCCACCATCTCCCGCTCAGAGGGTCCACAGATGTAGCCAAACGTTGGTGTGGGGGAAAACGGACGGGGCAAGGAGGGGGGCTTCTCAGACAGGGAGCTGATGAGGGAGAAACATATCATCATATGGTGAATATGGGATGGGATATGTGACGGTAATTGATTAACACTGTGAACAGAGCACTAGGGCCAGATTCCTAATGTTGAATTTAATGAGCTTTGAACAGTAAGTTGACTAAAAATAGACAGTTTCTGGCTGAATATTTTTCAAGTGGTGGACTAATCCACGAAAACAAATGATATATTTCTGAGCTCAATAAACCCAGCAGCACTACACTTTTGAGCTCTCTCAGTCCAATATGCTGGCAGCTGCTACCCTATCCTAAGAGTTTCCTTTTGTCTTGAACAATTAGGGCCAGATGTATGTAGAAGATGAAAACACATTATGCTACCACAACACATTGGAAGTGAACACTCAGTCCACTAAGTCTTCACCTAATCACGCCAACTGCTCATAGCATCACCATACTAATTGCACTATGCTTATAAGGTACAGGGTTTAAAGGGCCCATGTCCTACATTTGTCTTACCAACTGATAGACTACAGACTGGTATATGTAAATGAGTTCTAATAGGCTGTTCTGTATTGTTACTGCTTCAATATGGACTGAAACACTCCTTGTAACTTCAGAGGAAACGGGCAGAGCTAAACTGTTGGAGGCTGAATAGGCGAATTTATGGAAATGCACATGGACTGTATGACTGGGGGAGGGAATGTATGTTTTGAAACTAACAAAATTCACATACTACATTACATCACTACTTACGTTTAAATTATGACTACATAAAAAAGGGAATGAAAGTTAGTTTGCTGTGACATGGGCCCTTTAAAAAACTTGCAGTGACATAGGAGCCATCAACAAACTTGAAAGCTCAGAGATGAAAATAATGTATTATATATATATTTACATTTAAAAAAAGGATTTGGGGAAACAATAACACACAGATTTCTTTGTATATTCATATTAATGTCATCATGAAAGGCTTCTAACCATAGTCACTGATTTTGTTGAACTTGTGGTTGATCTGAAATATTACTAATATTAATCGCTGGTTATCATCGGTTAATTTAAATACTTCTCTGATCAGTTTGGTTGTTCTGAAAACTTCTGTCCAATGACAGGCTTATTTCTTTTCTTTAAAACATATTGACCATTGTACACTCATTGTCAATTATGTATTTATATTGCTCTTATTGTGTTTTGCTATCCAGCCTTGCCCAGTTTTTTCTTGCCACCGTCACCCTTGGTTTGCTAATTTGAGGCTTGTACGTGGATTTCTCTTAAATCGCTGGTTTTTAATTTTATAATTATAAATTTAATTAAAGTCATAATGTCTTATGAGTCACTCAGCAAATTCTACACATTACACAATACATCTTCTTGGGGCAGACTGCATCGTACTTGTTCCTGAAACCAGGAATAAAAGGCTGAGTACACCTGGCTTGTGGCATTTGTTAAAGAAATGGCTTCTCATATTTAAAAATTTTGATACAAACAAAATCACAAGCATAAATATCTGACTACAGTGGCTCCTGCTCTCTCTGTGTGTATGTGTGGGTGTCTCACCTGCATCTGTGTGGTTTGGGGCTGAGCTCCAGGTACTCGTGGGCTTGAGTGCTGAGCGTGGAGTCATGGCAGTCATCAGTGGACAGGCAGAAGGAGGCGGTGGAAAGGTGGCTGTAAGAAGCGCTTCTCTGAGAGGGGCAGCCGGTTGCAACGGTAGCAGGCCCCTGCAGAGTGGACGCAGCGCACACAGACTGCAGAGAACCTGCGTCCACCGTCAGCTTAGTGGATCGGCTGGACCTGATAAAAGAGATTTAATTCAGGATTGATGTTTTTTTTTCACCTGAAATCTAACTAAACACTGTGATTCATTTCATACACGACCGTTTCCAACCTCTCTTTATTATTACAACTAAGCAGGCAGGTTCATTGGATTGGATTGTACTGTGTATTCAGGAATATTAAAAAAATTGAACTTCAAAGCTTCTGGTTGTTTTGTAGGATGTAATTCTTTCCCAAAGTCAAGGACAGTGTAATATTTTATAATTAACTTCTTATTTTCCACATTAATTCTGTTACAGACTTCCTCCAGGAACAACACACCTCACAGGCTAAATAAGATGTCTGTCATTGCCAAAAAAAAAAAAAAAATGTATCTTCATTACACATTATTTGACCACAGCAGCTATTCATTACATTCTGTAAAAAATTGTGGTGAATAGAAATGTTCCAAAATCACTTGGAAAAAAACTCACTACTTTAATTTACATTCAAAGTTAAGTAAGTTTTTGCTCTCCTGTACTATGTCACGATTGGCCCCTCCCAGCCTTCCATGTGCTTCTGTTTACCTGTACATGTGCTTTTTTTTATTCTTCCCTGTCCTGCCCCCTTGTTTCGAGGCCCTGCCCTTGACTGTTTTCACCTGTGTTTACCACCTGTGTCTTGTTTACCTGTTGTATTTGAAGCCCTCAGTTTTCCCTAGTCCCTTGCTGGTCTTTGTTTGGTACGGTAGTGTTTGGTATTGTTTGATATATTATTTGATGTATTGTTTGAAGTATTCTCGTGTGGTGTTTTTGTTTATTCTGTCTCTCTTTCTTTATGTCTGTTCCCTGTTCTCTACGTGTTGGCTCTCTGACCCTGGACTGTCTTGACCCTGACTTTGGGTTTGCCCAAAATAAATCTCGCTTCTCTCAGCATTTTCGTCTGTCTCCTCATCCCTCCACACCATTATATAATATTAATATTTTTTGCAAAAACATGTTTTTCTATGAAAAGAGATAATATGCAAATGTATGCAAGCTTGTGACATCACACCTACAGATTAAAGAAGCAGGCCAATTAACTGGCTGAATGTATGTGTGAGTGAATGGTATGTTTTGAATATTTGCATAATACAACAAACTCCTTTATTTAAAAATAAAAATGTTAAATTTGCATATTACATATTTTGTTTATATGTAAGTTAAAAATGTGTTGTTTTTATGTAAAAATGTATTTATGTACATCACTGCTGCCGGAAAAAAACTTACTTTTAATGTAAGTCAATGGAACCAGCCATTTTTCCAAGTCATTTTGGATCGTTTCCTTTGATCCATTCTTCATTAAATTTACACACAGTGTACAGGGCAACAGACATTTTCAAATTAAGTCAAAAACTAAAAAATGACAAATTACGAGGTTTTGTTCCGACAGCAGTGTAATATTAATTTTTACATTTACGGCATTTGGCTGAGCGACTTACAATTTGATCATTTTTTTACACAGGTAGGCCAAGGCTGTGTTAGGAGTCTTGCCCAAGGACTCTTATTGGTATAGTGTAGGGTGTTTGCCCAGGTGGGGATTGAACCCCGGTCTACAGTATGGAAGCCAGAGATGTTAACCACTACACTATCCCAACCACAATAGAATAGAAAGCAATAGAACACTCATAGTCATGTGATATCGCGACCAAATCACAGCCGTGACGTTATTTCACGATAACACACTCCCTCTTATGTCCTATTGTTTAAATATCTTTGCATTAACTTTATTGCAACTTTTAAACATTGTAATAGCTTTGATATCTGGGCTGTTGTTATGCAATGTAAGAAAGTTATATAATATAGGCTGCATTTCATTCTATATAAATGAATGTGTCAAAGAATCACAAGTGAGAACTGTGATCTAAATTCTAAGCCAAAAACCTGAGAATCATCATGATTTCTGCAAGAATCATCCAACCCTACAGTGTGGCAATTTGTCCAGTATATACTGACCAGAGTGGCCTTTACTGTGCAGTACATTTGCTTTATAGTTGTTAGTGAATCACTTAAGGCCCCATGCTGTTCTTGGACATTCAGAAACAGATGGGTTTCTATCCATCTCTGCAGTGTATGAAGGTGTGTTATCGGTCCCACTTCCCTTGCATCTAGTCCCCTAATGTCTGTGGTTTCTGGCCACAAGGCCACATTTTAAACTCACACACTTCCAGACTCTCTAATGAGGGAGTCCCTTTTGCACTCTCTCCATTAAAATGGACCTCAAGCTGAATAGGCTTACAGGGACTGTGACTTGCTCTCCCATTTCTGCCTGATGACAGGGCCTGGCTATAGGGAGTCTACAGCTCTATTATGGTGTATGGCCAGCTGTGGGGTATGATAGTTATAATAAACCCCTACTGATTTGACCTGTGACTGAGAGCTGAGGTGTGTAGTTTAATCCCATGGAGAAGGAGAATAATAAGAGACAGTGAAACTGTTACAACATGTCTTCAGTCAGGCTGTCCAGCTTTAAAGTAATGCCCATGTGTTAAAGGGAGATATCTTCTGCTCACCCTTCCTCTGAGCTGACACTCTGGCTGTCCTCCATGGGCAGCGGAGGAGGGCTGGGCAGCATGTCCACCAAGTGCAGCGAGGCTGAGTAGTGCAGAATCCTGGGAGAACCGAACGGCTTCACATTCTCTGATGCGCCACCTACAGTACAACAGTACAGAGGGATGTTTTTTACCTCATTCTTCAGATATGACTAAAATAGCACACTTTGATAAATATATTTAGTCCAAGCTCACATAGATACAGCTTTTACAGCTTTTACTATTAAAGTGAGTATGTGGTGAAAAAAGTAGTTTTCCAAATCTTACATCAAATACAATCAATAAACCATGACATATTTAGTGTCTAAAACTTGGCTTCTTTAGTTGGAAGTACTGATTTTAGCAATATGACATGGACTTTTGCCCATATCATATTGCTTGATGGTATCAGTAAGTCACACAATCTTAGAAACCAAAAAAAAGCAGGTCTTTTTAAAGTTATTTAAAACAGAACAGTTTGATTTAATGATCTAAATGGTCAGTTATGCCAACTGGTGATCTTAATCTTGCATTATTTTAACAGAGTTCAGACAACAGACGCCTCTTGGCTGACAAACTGCATTTGAATTAAAGGGAAATTATTGGATTTTCTCTTTAACATTATTTTGATGACATTTACTGTTTGAAAAATGTGTAAAATACAAAGACACAAAGTGTCATTGACCCATATTCTACGTATCAAATTTGTAATATATTTGCACATATAGTTGCCATACATTTAAATGTTAACATTTTACATTATTACATATATTTCATCCACATTTTTAAATATTCCAATTTACTGACATACATGTGGATATATTTAACTATTTTAAAATGTCATTATTAAATATATCACCTGTATTTTAAAATATATGTTGTGCATACATATATTACACTATGTTTTAATATAAGCAAATGTTTGTATATATCGATGCTGTCAGAAAAAAAAATGATGTATAGAAAAGGTCCAAAATTACTTTGTAAAAATTAAATTTTTTTCTTCTCCTGTAAAGTAACTATTTTGAGAGCTTTTGTTCAGACAATAACAATATTTTTCCTTCCATATGTGTTAACAGCACCCCCTTGTGGAGAACATTTAGCCTGCTAAACATGAGTGAGTGTGTGTAAAGTTAATGATGAATGGGCAAAAACAAAAAAGGCCCAAATTTTTCTGAAAAAACATCTGGTTCCATTGGCTTACAAAAAAAAGTAAAGTATGTTTAAAGTACCCTGTAAAGTTACCATTTTACCAACAAGATTTTGTTCTGACAGCAGCGATATACAGATGAGTGGTTGGGACGTACCTGGATGCTGGCTGAGCCTGTGTTTATGATTGAAAGGGGCATTGCGCACCATCAGGGCCTGTTGATGCACTAATGGAGCACTGTTCACTGCATGTAGCTCTAGAGAGAGATGCAGTCAGACTATTTAGGCCATCAAACATACAGAACCATAATTTTAATTCTTTCTTTCATTAAAAAAAATGCTCACTTACGTAAAAAGAAAGAAAGAAAGAAAAAGAAAGAAAGAGAAAGAAAAGAAAGAAAGACAGAATATATCCTATTATGACAAGCATATCGCTGCTGTTGGAACAAAACCTCGTATCTCCATTTTTCAGTTTTTGACATCATTTGAAAGAACTCATCGTGCTATATATTGTGTGTAATTTTCATGATGAATGGACCAAAATAAATCACGCAAAATTACTTGGAAAGACATCTGGTTCCATTGACTTACATTAAAAGTGGAGTATGTTTTTTCCTTCTCCTGTAAAGTTCTCATTTTGGAGATACAAGGTTTTGTTCTGACAACAGCGATATGCAAAAAGTATACATATACATCCATGCTAACATAAACACTCCAAACGAATAAATACAAATTGCTAAACAAGAACTATTTCACAAATTCACCTAAACAAGACAGGTGCGGAGGGGCGGGGTCAGGGTAATGTTGAGTATTATGAAGGGGCGGAGCTAGGAATGAACAAATGTAAAAAAGCTTTGTTTATCTCTCTCACCTCTTTTGCAGTTCTTCTCCCAGGATTCTTTTCGAACTCCCATATTGGGCTGGGCTGGGAGGGCCCGTTTCCATGGCATCACTTGCCCCTCCTTGGTTACAGGTGCCTTGGCGACAGGCTGACAGATGCGTATGGTCTCTGAGTTCTGATGCTGCTCTGTGTTGCTGTGGGGCATTTTGGGGCGCTGGGCTGGACTGTTAAACGTTTTCAGATTGTTACTGGTCAGATCCACGTAGAAGGTGCCGTAGACGCCACGGTTGTCTGGTACTATGGGGACAGCTGCCTCCAGAGGGCTTGAGTCATTTTTGGCTGTTATGGGTAGAGCTGTCAGCACAGGGGAAGACAGAGGACACATTTACATAACATCCCTCAACATTGATGCTAATTAGGAGTGATGAGGACTGCAGGGATGAATCAAGCTTTAGGAAGCTGAGTGCTATTCTGAGGACAGACATCGCCTGAGAGATTGAAGAATTCAAGGTGAAGATTAAAGGTTCACTCACTTAACATTTACGGGGTTTTGCTTGTTTGCTGGACACATGACTTTAAAGGTTTACAAGAAGACTTAGGCCCAGTCCCAGTTCACTCCTTGCTCCTACCTCTTAGCCTTCTGTTTCGCACGTTCAAATCCAGGGTTACTATGTCCCAATTTTTGTTGAGATAGAGGGGTAGGGCGAAGTCTTAGGGCTACATGGCCCTCCAAACAGAGGTTTTCCAGAGGCACACTCCAAACAGAGTGTAGTAAAAAAGAAAAGAAAAACCAGATGGCTGCACGAACGACCAAAGAAACCCACAAATGTGAGAATTTCCTCCATTAGAAAAATAACAATGACCACTGTATTATCGTAGTTTAATGTCGTTTCAGTGTATTATGGTCGTTTTCTACCTAATGCCTCAGTAGCTAGCTAGCTAACTTTCCCGTTTCACCTTAAATAACCCAGCAGTTCTGGCACAAGTGCCAGTACATTACTGCTGATCCATTTAAGGTGGATTGGGAAAATTCAAACAAGAAGTGAATTACTGACTTCAGCTTCGTATCACCAATGAATTAGCAGTGGGTGATAATAAATAATTGCCCCCCCTCTTTGAAAGCATATGATGCCCTAGATGGAACTAAAGCCCAGCAGTGAGGAGCTGAACTTTACCCTTCTCTACTATCACTGAAGACAGCCCGGGTCGCCTACAGAGCACCGTCAGTAGCCCTGTAAATGAAACAATTTTAAAAAAAAATTTTAATTTGAGGATTCTCCCATTTCATAGGGCAAGATTTCAACCACTACCCCTTGTAACTCAGTTAGGGTGACACTCAAAAACAAGGGGTAGTGGTAAAAAGAAGAAATGGGACTGGACCTAGAATATAAAACAAATATAATAATTAACCACAATAATTCAATTATGTTTATTTTTTGTCACTTTTCCATCAAACTCAATAGAAAGGTTTGGTCAGTTAACCCGCCTAGATCCTGTTCTTTTCACACTTCAACACGCTGCTTAATCACTTCTCACTCAGATATCATTAAAAGACATCTGTAAATTCGCACGTCCTTGAAATGTTCAGTATTGCTCTATTTCGATGTTTGAATGCTGCTGTTTACCTGGATGGACGCCTGAAAGAAATAGTTCAATAGTTGTCATCAGCCTTCAAGGATTGACATTATTCATGCATGAAAAGGTTAATTATTTCTAACCCAAAGCTCATTCAAAACGGCTGCAAATAAATCTGGACAAAGTGCAGATTCAACTTACAGCCAATTCCACAGATACCGTCGAGATGTGTATTATTACTTGAAATTGACAGACAGCTATTGTTATGTGTACAGCCTTGGTTTGAGGAAAGAAAAAGATATTTTACTCCTTCGGGGAAATTGAACAATACTTGCAACAGAATGATTAACAAATACTGTTTGATGTAACCACTTTTAATTAGGTCATTATATAATCCCACATAAAATATAGTTAGGTGTGGGTTAGGTGCGTTCAGATGAAGAGGCATGTCTTTAAGAAGACAGCTTCTGATTTGAACCCAGAGTGGAGGCAGGAGTGAGGCCTAGTAACAGTACATGTGGTGGGGCAGAGGAGCACCCAAATGCCCATCAAACAAGTAGGGAATTGTTACATCCTACTATTGTGTCTATTTATCTTCCCTTTTGAACCTGCTCATCTCAATGCTTGGGTTGTCCAGCTTCACAGCTGGCACTTGGGCAGGCCAGTGAACCCCTTAACTGTAACATTAGGTTGAACACCCTAGACAGGTTGCTTTGTTGTGGTGGGTAGCTGGATCATTCAGGTAAATCAAATGCATAGCAAAATAACAACACCTTGAAATCTAAGGGCAGTGGTGGAGGACTCGAGTCTCCAGATCTCAATCCTGTCTTGATCTCAACATTATTTTGACTGGGTCTCTGTCTACAAAGGACTTGTGACTTTTTCTAAAGACCAGGCAGGTGCAAGGCCTCCTTTGTTTCTGTTTTCCGTTTCTTTTTTCCCGTGAGAACTCAGTGTTTCACATCACAAGTCATAACTGCTGTGGGACTTGCTGTGCAGCGGCCCTTACCTCGTGCACATGTGGCAAACCCTCCAACAGCAGTTATGCGCAATTAATTCTTTGCCACTTAACTATAATACTACCTAAGGCTTAAGGATAATTAGCTACAGTTCTCCATCAGTATATATGAGAAAATGAAGATGAGCACAGCACTAGAAATGCTGTTGGTCAGCGCTGCGGTGATAGCAAATTCAGACTCACTGGTTCTCTTCAAGCCTTGATTCTCCTGGGCCCAGAGGCTCCGGTACTGATCACTGCTGGTGTCTGGCTTCCAGCCTCCAGAGATCCACGGAGAATCTGGAGCTGCCATCCTAACCAACAGATAAGGAACCAACACACTATTTCACACCGACCAGATTTCTTAACAAGGATAATTATTCAGCGATTAATATTAAGACTTTATTGTTATGTTAAATAACTACTATAACTTATTCATACTATGTTCTATAATATACTTATTTTTTACAAAGGTTTACAATAACTCTAATCTAATATTCATTTTCATTAAATTAAATTAACATGTAATAACGGGATTATTTTAACCTAGTTTTAAACATAATCAGTAGCCCTTCATACCTGTGCTTGATTATCAAATCCTCACTAGCCAGTCGGTATAAACCTAAACCAAGAAACACAGCATTGACAACTTTAATCTCATAATATAAATAAAATGCAGTGACAAATGAAATGTCCAGAAGCTGATGCTGACCTGCTCTGTTGTGATGTCCTCCTCCCAGATTGGCAGGTCTGATGTGTTTTCTATACAGACAAACAGCTGCAGCCATTAGTGCGCACCACAAGAGGGCACCAACACTGCCAATAAATATGGGCTCCCTTATTATTGCCAACACATCAGACAGATTCAGCGCATTTTTGTGATATGACGTTGATGGCTGCCTCGACTCTGATAGAAAGAGAGATAGAGAGAATGATCATAGCATTTCTGCTATACTTCGTCTTTTTGTTTACAATAAATGCCAAAAGTGCAGATTCAAACCTTCAGATACAGAAAGTTAATAAAATGTTATAGGTTAATAAATGCTATGTATTTATTGTGTTATAGGAGATCAGGGATGTGCAATGTGACAAAAATGATAAAAATACATAACACTTTTTCATGACACATGATAAGAATTATGATATTTAATTTCTTAGTTTTGATAAATATACGCGATCAGGCATAACATTATCCTTGTTTCTACGTTCATTGTCCATCTTATCAGCTCCACTTACTGTATAGCTGCACTTTGTAGTTCTACAGTTACAGACTGTAGTCCATCTGTTTCTCTGATACTCTGTTACCCTGTTCTTCAGTGGTCAGTACCCCCATGGACCCTCACAGAGCAGGTATTATTTGAGTGGTGGGTCATTCTCAGCACTGCGGCAACCCTGACATGGTGGTGGTGTGTTAGTGTGTGTTGCGCTGGTCTGAGTGGATCAGACACAGCAGTGCTGCCGGAGTTTTTAAACACCTCAGTTTCGCTGCTGGACTGAGAATAGTCCACCAACCAAATTATCCAGCCAACAGCGTCCTGTGGGACTGTAAAAGTATAAGTGCACCTATCTGGTAAGTGGAGCTGATAAAATGGACAATTCGTGTAGAAACAAGGAGGTGATCATAATGTCAAGCCTGGTGGATGTAGTTATGGCAAAAAAGTACCAGCAGTGCCAAAAAAGAGAGAAAACATTGATTTTTATTCAATGCTTCACATACTGCAACAACACTCAATCCAATTTAACAGAACTAATCATGCTGTCTTTCTAATGAAACACAGAGTTGTTCAGGGTTCTTTAATGTACTGACATCCACAATATGATCAGAAAAGCACATTGTAATGCAGTTTGATATAAAACCGATTAATGGTAATAACATTCAAAACCGTAATACTGTCCACACCTAGCCTAGAATTTATAAGTGACTTCAGAATAAAAGCATGGGGTCAGGTGTGATACCTGTCCTTGCCACCAGAGGTCAGCCTCACCCGAATACCGACATTCTCCCTCGTTGCACCCTGACCCCTCACCTGCAGCTCATTTCACCTGACTATTTAAGGACCTTCAATCCACTACTCAGTGCAAAGTGTTGCCAGTCTATTGGCATGCCAAGCCTTGGCTCCTCATTGTTTATGGTTTTGGATTGCCTTGACCCTTTTCTGTACTCTTTGTCTTCTTCTGAATCTCCCTTTGGTGCTTTTGCTGGTTTTGGACTTTTCTAGTGTTTTGGCCTCTGGACTGTTTTTGACTTTGACTCTGGTTTTTGGATTAAATGGGAATGTGGATTCTAATCAGCCTGGAGAGTCTGCCTCACACATGGCTGTATGCGTAGCACAAACCCTGCCCCATCCCTGCCCACTTTACTCTGATAGATGCTTTCCACAAAATATGTTTAGACTTCTCAATACTGTGCTGGAATCATTACACATGTATGTAATCCCATTTGAGTAATTACACAGGGTTAAGATTTGGAGAGTATGATTTTTTAATTAATTTTTTAATAGACTTTTGAATAAATAGATGTTTGAATAATCTGTGTACCTATGAGCAGTTTGTATGGATTGCTCTGGGCTCCAATACCGGCCCCATTGACCGCTGCCACTCTGAGCCAGTAATGCTTGCCAGGCTGCAGTGGGCTGATCTCCAGACTGTGCGTGCCACTGTCAACTGTCCAGTTCAGATACTGCTGATCCTCTTCCTGTACACACCACACCTGAGAGAGGCAACACACACCACACATGAGACTGAGACAGGCAGTTCTTTATGTAACAAGACAGAATGACGCAGATGCTCGCAGGTAAAAGTAGAATGAGAGGCTTTACTAATGAAAACACAACACAAAATCGAAGTCAATAAACAAGCATAGGTCAGATCCAAGAAGGCCGAAAAAACACAGAAGCAAAAACATACAGGCAAACAATCCGAAAAAGGGTCAGTCAACAACAGGGCAAAAAGTCAGCACCAGAAAAACAAAACGGATATGAATGCTCATTAGCTCTATATACAAAAACAATACATTTACGGCATTTTGGCTGAGGCTCTTATCCAGAGCGACTTACAATTTGATCATTTTACATAGGTAGGCCAAGGCGATGTTAGGAGTCTTGCCCAAGGACTCTTATTGGTATAGTGTAGGGTGCTTACCCAGGTGGGGATATAACCCCACTCTACAGTGTAAAAGGCTGAGGTGTTAACCACTAGACCATACCATACCTCAGACCAAAGAACCTAGCCTTTGAGCTGCAGGTGGACATGATCAGTACTCTGGAGAGCTTGAGCCCTGATCGGAGCGTGAGAGTGAGGCAGGAGTCATGTGATCCCCCAGGGGGTTCTGGAAGATGGACTCTAAAGAGACCTCAGAGCCAAAGGGAGTCGTGACATTTGTTGAGTTACCCCGAAATACCAGAATTTTACTTAAATGTTGCGAGTCTAATTACTTTCAACTAGGGTTTGTATGATAGACTTTTATTTTTCATTACTAATATTGAAACCTTGAGTACTGGCTGTACTGGTGTACAAGCTTTTTTATTTTTTATTTTAAACCTGCTAAGCTTTAAATGAGCTAGTTTTGAAGACAACATGACCGCAGATTCTTATTCTCTGTTCCCAGCCCACCGGCCAAAAAAAGGAAATATCAAGTACAGGGCAAAAGTGTCCAAAAGTAGATCATAAAAACTATATTTGCCACATTATGATTGCTGGCACTCAGCCAACCACAATCGTCTCTAAACTTTATTAAACAGATTAAACAGAAATCCCTAAAACAAACCTGCAGTGAGAACGGCAGTGAGTAAAACATCTGACTGAAGCTGTCCTCATCATCTGGAAGATGCTGTCATTTCTATCTCCTTCTTGCAGACAGGTGAACTTCAGGTGAACAGGTCAGTTAGCTAGATAGTTCATTAGCTTAGCTTCTTTATGGTTAGCTTGATAAATTAGTCCGATTTATTACAGTGCTTACATTTGTAAAACGTAACGTGCAAAGACAGAATGCATTCATACAAATGCCATGCTTTGCACAGTTTAAGGTTCTTTATAAAGGATCTATATAGAACAATAGATTCTCCATTAATGAACCATTTCACCAGGCAAACATGAAATGGTTCTATATACAACTCATGATTCTGAAAAGAACCATTCCCTTTACTGAAAAAACCCATGAAGACTCATCTTTTTTAAACATATGTGCTACAACTTAAGCAACCTGAGCTGAAAGCTCAACAGAGGCAAGACTTTCTCTGTCCTGGTTCTATAATAGTACTAAGCCACATGTTCTTGTTCGGATGACAAAGCTAGGCTACCTGTGACTGATGCTGTCATGTGACCTGCTTTATTTTGCTGAAATTTCAGGTTGAAATTGTAACAGAATCTGATCAGATACTAGAATCCGTTTTGACTTAAACTGACTCGCCAATCTGTCTCTGACAGACGCCTGTTATAGAATGGGCAGCATGAAAATGGGACACATACGACTCGGTCAGAACAAAAGTTAGTTTTCAGTGTAATAATAGATGTAGGTTTTAGTCTGTGTGTGTGCGTGTGTGTGTGTGTTACCTGATATCCTTGAATAATCCCATTGTGAGCCTCATGAGGTGGAGGCAGCCAGCTTAGATGGGCTGTGTCGTTACGGTCCGTGGACACCATTATGGACACTTCCTGAGGAGGAGCACTGGGAACTGTGGACAGTGAGCGTAACCATCACTTCATGACAAGTCATTTTCACATCGAGCATCATCAGTTTCATCAAGACGTCAGTCAGTGTGGTCACAAAACGCTAACTAAGCAGATGATTCTATGCATATAACCTAATGTAATATCTTTCACTAATGTGTGTTTTTATGTGACGGTTTGAGCAAAAATCTTATTTATTGTGTTAAGTCATGTAACCACAATAGCAGCCAAGACAGATTTACTTCTTTAGCTTCGAACTGAGACTAATGTAGCTAAAAAGAAAAGTAATGGAAGCTTGTAGTCTAGTTAAGCAATCATAAATAGCTGTGCTTATAATCACCGCGCAACAAAAAAGCATCTCCATTTTTTTATTGTTGAATAGACCAATACAAATCCAGTTACTATTTTGGAGATACTTGTTTTTCTTTGAACAGGGACATTATGTAGCTTCTGAGGCTGAATGACATACCAGCATACTAAAAGCTCTGTAGCATAGTTTTCATTTACCAATAGTATGTTATGCGAATTTAGTCACCACTAGTGAGTCAGTTGTGAGAACTCACTCGTCTCTGGAACTCTCAGGTGTCTGGTGTTGCTCTCTCTGCCGTATAGATCACCCCCGTATGGGCGGACTTTAAACTCGTACTTGTAGCCCCTCTTTAGAGGTCCCACATGTGTCTGGAGTGCAGGCTGGGGCACTCTCTGAGCAGCCCAGTCTGAACTGGCAGGCAGCAGGGAGCGGTACAGCACCTCAAAGCCCTCCAGGTAGTGCGTTGGAGAGGGTGGTGACTGAAGCTGGTGAAAAGGAAGAAAAAAGAACAAATAATATCATTCAACACAGTGTCCATTAATGGAAAAGTGGAACATGATGGAATCACAAAAAAAAGATCTTGCTGGGCTCACAGAGCCAAGTCATTAGAAACTGAAACGCATAGTGCACAGTTTAAAGAAGAAGAAGGAGAAGAAACAAATATAATCTTCTTTACAGTTTATAGTTCACTGTTAAGCTTGTGAAACGCCAGCTGAAATCTCAATTGAAGTCTTCAACTGCCAATAAAATACAACACACTGGAGCAGCTGCGGGACCCTGAGCTCACCATGCCAATAGCCAAGCATTGGCTAGAGACTTATAAAGACCCTCAGCATTGGGCTGTGGAGCAGTGGAACTGTGCACTCTAGAGTGATGGAGCACAATTTAATACTTTTGAGATGAGTCAGTGTGGTGTTTGTGACCTAGAACTAATCATCCAACATAAGTACCAGACCTCAACAATGTTCTTGTGGCTAAAAACCATCATATTCTCACAGCTATGTTCCAACATCTATAATAAAGCCTTCTCAGAGGTGTAGAGGCTGCTACTACAGCAAAAGGAGAAATATTCCCAATTAATCTCTCCAGTTTCAGGAGAAATTCTGGGACAGCAGGTGTCTATAAACAATAATGATATTCAATGTATTTGTCATGTTTTATTCAAAGTTTTATGTTTAAGCGGTTTTTAGTCAGATGGGCTTTTATGTTTGCTTGTTTGTTTGATTACAAATGTCAACTTGTCCGTCATTAAGGTATTTCAGTTTGAGCTAAGCCTGGGAATCTGAAGTAAACAGTTTGACAACTCACAGTGCCATACATATCCCACCTGTGGTGTTTCAAAAACTCTGTGTAATCCATTTTAGCAGAGAAATAATGCTTGTGGAAGGAAAGGCAGACAATTAGATGGTTCCGTATTTCTTCATTATTAAATACAGTATTTAATGACATCTACTGTGGTTAAGGATAAAGCAGGCTATGAGATCTTTTACATTTTGCTCTGTTGTCGCATCAAATGGAAAGATAATTATGGTTTATACAGTAATCTCTATGCTTGACACTTGCTGTGTAATCAGGAATACAGTCTGCAAATTACCTTCCACATGACCTGTGAAACATTAGACGCAGTTCTCAGAACAGTGACGTTCTCCAGACTGACCCGTAGAGCAGAAAGCTCTTTATGCAGCTCCCTCTGGCTGCTGCTGCCTGCATCTGGAACATACAGCACTCAAGCTTAGCCAATAGTAGCTTTTCAAACTTACATATCATCACTAATTATTTCCAAAATGGAAACTCTACAGGATAATGAAACTTTAATATAATGTACATTAATATAAAAAGATGTTTTCCAGTTTTGGACAATTTCAATTGATCCATTTCACTATGAAATCTTGATATAATGTAAATGGCAGCATTTATGTTTAAATGGTGCTAAAGAAAAATGTGAACTACACATTGAAAAAAACATAGCTGTCCAGTTTGGTTTATGATGCTGGGATACTGATTGTTATTTCATTCGTCTTTTACCTTCAACAAACAGCTGAGCGCTGGCTGTAGCCACTCCTACGTCATTGACCGCAGTACAGGTGTACCTGCCCGCGTCCTGCAACGTCACATAGTGGATCTGAAGACTCTGGTCTGGGTTAACCAGATACCTAATACCATTACACAGGGTAAAGAGAACTCTTAGTCTAACAAGCATTAAAATAAGAGCTACATTTTGCCACAAAGAATAACAAAATGCACTGGACTGAGTGGTAGAATGTGTGGGCCTGTGTCTCTGACCTGCCGTTGGGTAGCGCCCCCTGCTCTCTGCTCCACTTCACCTCAGGCGTGGGGTCTCCCTGAGCCTTGCAGTAAAACCGAGCTGACTCGCTCAGCCGCACAGAAACATCCTGCGGCTCAATCAGCATCACAGGCTTCTCTAAGAAGGAGAGGTGTCATGCATGGTCACTTTAAGGGTCTGTGGTCACTTGGATAAAACATCTTAAGTGAATTTTGTGAGCTGAATAAAATCTTTTCATTGAAACGTTCAAGTACAAAGTGAAAAAAAAATCCATAATTGTAGTTTAAGTTTTGGACCCTAAGTTAAAGTCAAAGTTTCAAGATGTCAAGAATTCAACTGAAAATAAATACTTTTAAAGATGATTTGTGCAAGCGGCCACTGCTTTACTACAGCACTGGTTTGATGTCCATTTTTTAACTGAGATCACTGCAATGTGATTGCAGTATTTATAGATCCATACCAACATACTGTAATAGAAAGCATTTTAACCCTTGTGTGGTGTTGATGTGTTTGGTCTGGTGGACCCACCGCATTATTGTCTTATTAAATCAATACAGCCATAACAATTTATGTAAAAATCCTTTAGCAGCTGTAGCCAGTCAGCAGCCTGTCCATGTTGTCCACCCTCACACACACACACATCTATACAAACACATACACACACAGACACACACATACACACTAACAGCAGGCCATATAGGAGGAGAACAGAGTCAAGGACACAGCACCTCCACACTTTTACTCCCTGCAGGTTCAGCCAACACCACATGCAGGGGGTGACCAGTGTGAATGCAAATAGAGAACTATAATGTGGCTTACCCATGACTGACAGCATGGCTGCATTGCTTTCTCTGACTCCAACGATGTTTGAGGCCACACACACATACACTCCGGAGTCCTGCTTCCGAGCCGGAGCTATTATCAACTTCCCATTGAGCTCCTGATCATTAAACAAAGATAAGAGTGGGAAATGATCGCAGGAATAGTTTTGCTCCCCTGCGTTCTCATCACAAGCCAGTGAGCTGGATCCTCTTTGTGACAGACTGTGTATTAGCACCCCCTACTGATAAATCCTGCAGGCTGGCGGGGCATAACCCAACACTCGGATGACAAAATCAGAGAAATTAGCCTTTGAAAGTTAATTGGCGAACTATTTGCCATCTTCATGTATTTTATAACCTTGATATAACAGCAGACACAAATCTAAATGAGTACGATGTAAAGTCTCACAGTGTAATGCTCGTCTGTGGTGTTGATTAGGATGCCATCTTTCTTCCAGAAGACATTGGGTTCAGGATGTCCTACAGGTGGGCTGCAGTTCATCACTGCCACCTCACCCACAGCTACGTCCACATCACTGGGCTGCACACGAAACTCATCACGCAGAGCTGCAAACCAAAACAATCTCTTCAGTGCTCTGTTCTATAGGAACACAAGCATTTCAAGGGCTTTGGAAGTAAACAGAAAATAAAGCTGGCAAAAAACAGTTCCAAAGGAGAACTACTTCTGTTTCCCTAAAGAGTTTTCCAATGAGAGGTTGTTGAACCCGCTACTGTATGTTGCCCTGAAGTTTCCTCAACTTTACAGTGGCAAAGAATCAATCAAGACGTTTGAATAAATCAATAAAGAGCCTGAATTTAGTCATGCTATCTCCTGATGGGCTTTTTTTTTAGGTGGGTGGCAGTTTTTGGGAGCGTGCTTAATTATGTATGTTGCCCTGAAGCAATACTGTGCAACAGTGGAATGCATGGGTTTTTTTGTGTGTGTGTTTATTTGGGAACACTTACATGTTTAGTATTCAATGGGTATGAAATATTAATGACCAGAAGGCCATTATATTATTATCAGTTCGGTCTTTTAGCATAAATATTTTAGAGTATACACTTTTACTAGTATCAGCAGCTTTGTTTAAAAAATGAATCCTGGTTATTTATGAAATTACTTTGATTCTTTGTATATTTTAATAACTTTAATGGCTTAAAACACCATTGATAATGCATTCGATAAAGGGTTGAAAATCTTTCAGTTCATTCAGTTGAAAGGTTCTTTAAGGAATCAAAAGTGGCTTGGCACTGCCCCAAAGAATCCTTCTTGGCATCTTTTCATAGAATACAGAGTACAAGTAGGGCACTTTCCTAAATGAATGCCCTGTCACGAAGCTGCCTTGTTCCCAGAGCAGGATAAAATAGTAGGCACTTAAATGTAAAAGTATCATAATACATGACCTTAATATCTACAATAACAATTAAAGGGTTTTAACATTTGTTTCCTCCTTGTTGCGCATAGTAACCGAGTACATAGCATTTGATTCATTCGGCACACAATTCAGTGAAGAAAGGTCTGCCCTCGTGTGCTGGCAGTGGACATTACTTTGATGTCTCTGTCGGGTGTGTGCTGTGGAATGCAGTGAGCAGGAGTGTGTTTGAGCTGCAAACACAGCACGCAGTTACTGCTCAATTAGTGCACTGTTTGCCCAAGGAAGCAGGGCAAACGATGACCCCAAAATCTTCTGACCCCAGCTAATCTCACAGACTATCTTGATAGTCTTCCGCATGTCCCGGCCACCTCTGACCTTCTGTTTTAGTGCCTGTTTGAATAGTAAGTGATACTGCTGCGCTTCATCGACTTCTGTCTCAATTAAGCAGAGGAGCACCAACAGCACTGATCTCAGAGATAGTCTCTCAGAGAGGGGACAACCTGAACGGCGCTTTGGGTTCCATGTGTATTTTAAACCTATGAATAGCAAATTGGAATAAAACTAAACTTTGTTTCTCCATAATGGAAACTTTAAAAGAGAAGGAAGAACTTTCTTAGCTTTAATGTAGGTTATTGTGAAAAACAAGCATTTATTCCGATTCATTTGTCATAAAATGGTTACACAATGCAGTTGTCTTCGTTGTTTTTTTTCTGTTTTATTTCATGAAATACAAGGAAATACTTGTCTGTGGTAATTAACCATACAGTTTGAGGTTATTATTCTTAAGACTTAATAAGCATCATCTGCTATGAATTATTAAGAAACTACTATAAAGCGTACATCATGGCAGCCCAAAAAAGTCTATCCAATTTTTCTGTTTCTACATCATCACATGCGCTTTATATTGTATGCACATTTTGTGATGAATAAACCAACAGAAATGTTTCAAAATTGCTTAGAATAAAATCTCTTCGTACGAATTTAAATAAAAAATAATATTTTGTATTTTTTTGCCTTTTTTTTTGAACACTGATATATAAAGTTTGTAGTTAGAACCTGAAGCATGGGCCCACGTACTGACCCTTTGAGATCAAGCCGCTAAAACAGAAAGAACTGATGTAGAATTGAAGCCCACCTGCGATATGCAGAGAGGCATTCCTGCTGGTAGCGGTACCAGCACTGTTTCGGGCAACACAGGCATACACTGCTTCATGTGACTGGCTCTTCCTCCCAGGGACCACGCTGAGGAAGAAGAGGCTGCCCTCAGGCAGGATGATGGGTCGTGATTGCCCTTCCATCTTCTCTGGTTCTAGGGGGACACCATTGCGGAGCCACTGGATGGAGGGTTCGGGGTTGCCCTCGGCCCGACACGACAGCGTGGCGGGGCTACCCACCCGCACCACCACATCTGAAGGGTGGTGCACTATTTGGGGGACCTCTTCGTCTGGGTGTGGCCTGGAACCTGAAGAATACAGTGAGAGGTAAAAGATGTTAGCCCAACTGCACAATCAAAAATAGAGTGGTTTAATCCAAAGTCTTACTTTTTCACATACATAAAAAAATGAATGGCATTTTCACACTTAAAAAAACTCGGTCTTTTTTTTCTTTAAAGCTTGTACAGTTGCTATGACAGAATGCACTTGTAGGTGGAGCATAGATTAGTCATCCAAACCTTTGCTAAGACTGAATAATACACTTCTATAACCGAGTAACAGCTCTACCAGTTTGCATTGACGTCCCTGTAGTTGCTGAATAATAAGCCTTAGTATGTAATAAGCCTGGGATATTAAAGGGGAACGCCTTACCAAACTTTGGAAAAAGTTCCACATTTTTAAATGGTTAAAATATAAACAAAGTAATTCAGAGTGGTTTGGTGTGAAATGCTCCATTGTAGAGAAACTCAACTCACCATTGTTCACAATGGGAGTGATAGGAACCAGACATCTGAAGAGTCCAATGCCTCTAAATGCACCCTCACAGAAAGATAATACATGATAACTCATAAATGGTTATGAATATGCTGCGTGATGCCTGAAACATTTTTAATGATAGTCTTGTGCTAAAGTTTTGGCCTAAAATGTCCCGTTAATCCATTTATTTTACTCAATTCATGGTGATGGGGTACAAGCAGGGTGTTTTAAAGCAATAGAAACCATAAAGAAATGTACAGTTTTCAGATTTTCTACTATTTTACCTTCATCAGTATCACTTCTAAAACTTTGACGTCAGGTGTAGGCTCTCTGGTGGTTTTGGGTAGTAAATTAAATGGCTATATATTTGTGCTAAACACATGCCCCTGGTTCCTATCAGCACCACTGCAAAGAAAAGGATTTCCCTGCTTTAGTCTTCATTTTGCTAGCTTGATGATGAGTGAGGGTGATTTCTGTGGCTGTTTAGTGAGGTTTCAGTGTTAACAGTACTCCTGCTATTTTGTAAACCTTCACATACAATATTAGCCGTGGAATAATGTATATAACTGTATATTTTTAACTGGGTTTATGCAAACCATGTGCATACATGGTGTATGCAGTTTTGTTATTTATCTAATTATTTTTTGTTGCTTCCAAGGTAACACATCTCTACAACAAGCAAACTCAAATCATATTAAATATTATATATTATATATCATATTTATCTACAGATTTTAGTGCACAGATTTAGTGCAGGATTAAGTATAAAATGTTCCAAAAGTTCCACATTTATGTTTTCTGATATTAAATTCAGCAAGTACACAGTAACTGTGCATCACATTGTGCCAAAATGTGCTTCTGGTAGAAGATGCAAACTTATTTTCAAAATAACCAACATGTAATTTGACCAGGGGTGGCCCAAACATGACTGTACCTGCATATCAAATAGACCACACTTCTGGTTAGCGCCATGGCACCTAACAGAAACTGGCCTACAAATAGTGCAATCATTTTAATGACAATAACAAAATAAAATCAAAAGCTCATTACTGAACTAAAGTATGCATTGAAACAAATCTCACTGCCTCAAAAAAGACGGTTTCTATAAATAAGCCATTCTCTATGGTAAATAATAAGCATGTTGCCGTGTATCGTGACATCATGACATTGCAACTGCAATATCGCATAACAATGTGCATCATGGCCAATCCTCCGGTTTGACTCATATAAAGTTGATTTGAAATATCATGTAAATACCAAATAGTAAACCCAGTATCATGAATCACATCAAGTCATGTGCTGAGTGTGTTTACACCTCTAGTCATGAACCAAATGTGACTGAGGTTAGATAGAAAAGGGCTCAAGTAAGCTGCACTATGTAAGATTTGGGGATTTGGAAACCTCTCTGGTGAAAATGTGTAAGAATTTACAATACGCTGTAGAACATTTTGTAATGCTGGTTGTGCTTCGGACCCCTTCCCTTCATCCGAACAGATGAGTCTGATGACTGTGACCATGCTGAATGAGTTTTCAATGAATCGAAACTTGGTGAACAGCATGTCTTCCGAGGATGTGATAAGTACTATTGTCATAATATGTTTACCACTATAATGTTTGTTTTTGCATTTGAGGCCTAAACATCCCTTTGAGCCTGTGTGTGAAATGTTTATAGGTAAAAAATGTATGACTTGTTTAGAAAAAACAGAACCTGACGCCTCTGACTTTTAAATGACTACTTCTGGCTTTTTTTCACTTGACTCCTAGTACTTTTTAAAATTTGAGCAGAAGCTGTTTTAAGATTTAAACAAAGGCAATTCAATGGATAGATCAGGCCATGGTTTTCATGACTGGTCTATATGTGGAGCAAAAATACCCCATGGGTCACACTTTATTTGGATGGTCCCCTATAGATGCTCTACTGATACCTAAATCACTAATAAACTTTCTGGTGATGTTCAGTTGATTAATTATCAACAACAGTATGGTTATGGTTATGGTTAGGGTTAGGAGTAGGTGTAGATTTTCACTTGAGGTTAGGATTAGGGTTAGGATTAGGGTTAGGATTAGGGTTAGGGATGGATTTAATAAAATCTTTCATACTGAACTTGAAGTTCACTTACATGTGATAGTTGAATTGTTACTTACAGACAGACTGAGCATTTACAAAGCATTTACAGTGGACCATCCAAATAAAGTGCTGCCCACCCATGCTATATAGAGATTCTAAAGATATACAGTACATCCTCCTTTGAACATCAGCATGTCATCTGGGCCACAGCTCAGGGGACACCACCATGCGAACAATGCAGCCAACCTAAACAAACAATTCCTATTCTTGGCTGGCATGAGAATTCTATCACTTGACATGGCCTGCTGTTGATGAGTAAAATGAGGAAACCTGGAGTTTCCTGTGTGGAGCGGGAAAAGAGTGAGTCTTGGGGTGTTTTTCGGCATGTGTGAGGAACAAAGAGCCTTTACTAACAAATACAATCAGGCACCAACAGAACATCCGTCACCTGTGCACAGAGTCCACTCTAACACAGTCACTGACTCGGCCACTGCTATTACTGGCCTACTTACAATGGCCTCTTTATGTGCTCATGCCAAAACACGCCAATCACATCATCAAGGGAGGGACGTTCTTGAAACAAAGCAGCGAACACTTGATCAAGTTTTGTCCATGTGATCCATTGTCCGGCAGAGCCAAAGGTTTGCTAATAAAACAAGTGTCACATACACTCTTTAAAGTAAAGATGCTAAAAAAAAGGCTGAAGTGATTCCATTGAAGAACAGCTTTTGGGTCCCTAAAAATCCTTTGATGGGACCCATATCATACATTTTGTTTCTTTTTTTTTCAACATTTCTGTAGATTTATGTGCCAAAACAGTCACAATTAATTTCTATATAACCATTTTCCAAACTCTCTTTATCCCTTAGAGATAAACAGGCTATTTTGGTTACTGTGCCTTTAAGACTGATATATGTAAATGAGCTCTCTTCTGATCAGCTGCCCTGTATTGTGTCTCATTCAAAAAAGCAGTCCATGCTGAAACTCTAACTTCAGTGTGAATGGGCGGATCTTGAAAATGGGACTAGACTGAAAAAGTCAGTGTGTTGGCTTTTGTGACATCACAAAAACAATACATTCAAAAGAGGCTGTGATTGAGGCTTAGTTTCCATATATATGGACTAAATAGACTGTAAAGTGAAAGTTACACTTGAAAGTCAAACTTTTTGATTTAAAAAGTGAGGAGGTTCTGTTTTCCACAATACAGGCCCTTTAATGACCTGTGTTTGTTAATGAGAATTGTCAAAGTGAAGAGTCTCCACATACACAGAGGTTCTAGGGCAATTAAATGCTTTATCACCAAACCGCAAGTCCAAGAACCATTTAGGAACCTCACCAGCTGACATGGTCCACTTCCTGTAGCGCTGGTACTTGACATGAAGCCTTGCATAAGACTCTGTCAAAGAGTTCAGCTCTGTCCAGGTCACTCAGGCCAAACGAGCAGCTCAGCAATGTTGATCGGAATGAGATACACATTCTTGGCAAAACTCTCATCAACTATAAAAACATTTCTATTGTCTCGTGGACAGCAATTTCCTGAAAAAGCGGAAACTAACGGTTTATATCACTTCTGACCATTTTATGGGTTGGAAGAATTTCACAACAAAAAAAAAAACAATGCACAACAGCTGAAGAGCATTAAAGCATTTTACACACTATTGAGAAACTCTAAAAAAAACATTAAACATTAATACTAACACTGAACAACAACTCTGTGTTGCGGGAGCTCATACATTTGCATACGTTTTCCAAACCCAGTCCATGTCATACTTGTCCTTCAGACCTCCCTAGAGACCCTTATTCAGCAGGTGGCTTCCCACACTAAACGAATTCACATTTCCTAGTGGAACCAAGACTTAAAATAATGGGGCTTTTATCGGCTACCTAATGAAAAGGGCCAATTTGGCCTGTCCTTCTTTCTACTGTTGGGCTACATTAACTTTGTTTTAGCTGTATTAACGTGATTTCTGTTACATGTGGAAATCAAACTATACGTAAAGTTATTATATATAAATAGTAATAGACACATAGCAGTAAAATGAGTTGACTATAAATCGGTCAAGTACGACTTTATTTTAAGGACACCCCATATAATGTGTGCCATTCACTTTATATGGGACTTATTGTTACTTATGTTGTGAAAATCAAGCCAGTTAAAAAACAGAAATCAAGAGATTCTCACTACAAAAAAGGTTCCAAGAACACAATGAAAAGCAGATTTCCGAACATTAAACGAGTAAAACAACGACACACACACACACACACACACACACACACACACACTTAACTCTTACCTTGAATATAACGGACCGCTGAAAGAATCCAGTAGATCCTGAGAACGAGTTCTCCTCTCATCATGTACTAACAGTGATTGATTCCAGAGAACCATCTAACATCATTCAGCACCTACACGTGGCAGTCGGTGGTCATTTTAAAACAGGGAGATGATAAAGGTGCGTTAATGTGAAGTTTCAGGCTCCCCTCTTTAGTTCCTCAGGTTAAACGAAGCGCCATCCGGATTCGGGACACTCCCCGATAAACTCGGAGCACCGGCGCTTTTTTTCCCACCTGTTTTCCGCCAAGCCCCGCCCCGCGGCGCTAGGATTGGCTGAAGGGTTCCATTCACACTGGTCAGAAGACGTGAATGTGAGCAAGAACCAGCAGCCAATCCAAGCAGCGAATCGCAGTGCAGGGGGCGGGGCTTGACTCAATACAGGTGGGAACAGAAGTAATTCCAGAAAAGGTGACATGCCAGTGGTGGGTTTACTCTCTCATCTGCCAATCACACAGCTAACTCTCAGCTTTGAATCACCAGCTCAGTAGTGCTGTAGCTTCCAGGAACTGTTTGTGAATCTTCCACACCGAATAAATCCTAAACCCAGACCCTGTAGTAAAAGTGCACCTCAGCAGGGCCTCACTTTGTTTGGAAATCCATCCAGATGTAATCACTTAAAATCAAGAACCCAAATGTCATCATTTAATTCCAGGGTGTTTTCCTCAGTTTTGAAAACATGACAACCGTTTACTGTGCCTCAGAAACAGGAAAGCCTCAGAGGCTCTCAGCTCCAAGACAATACATGGAAATGCCTTCAGCTCCTGCAGTGACACAAGCTGACACGTCATGCGAAACAGAGTCACTGCAGTATTTATGGTTCTCAACAGCAGCCTAAACACAATCTTTAAAAAATTCTGTAAGTTAGAAATAATGACTCAAACAGAAGCAAAAGTAGTCTAAAAATGAATCCTCTGCTCAATTGCATTGGATCAGCAGAGGAACTAAAGTTTGCTCTTTCATACGCTTCTCTTTTTGGTTACTTTTGGTCTGAGAAAAGAAGCTTAACCTTGAAAGTGAACATGGCGTGCGCTTGCTGCTTATTACTACTGTATTAAACAGTGATTAGGGTAAATAAAGCATTTATAGAGTACTTGCTTTGCATTATGAAGAGAGTATTTAATAATTAACCATCAACTTTGATTTGTTTCCAAAAGTCAAAATGCACAGTTGAACTCTGGGTAATAGTATTTAATCATTTATTATTATGACCACAATGCAATTCCAAAACATGAAGAAATGTCAAACCTATATTTCATGGTCTTGGTCTAGACTTGGCCTTAACAAGGCTTAATAAGAGTATTATTACTATTGGCTTTTATATTTTATATATCCATCCATCCATCCATTTTCTAAGCCGCTTCTCCGTCAGGGTCGCGGGGGGGGTGCTGGAGCCTATCCCAGCAGTCTTCGGGAAGAAGGCAGGACACACCCTGGACAGGTCGCCAGTCCATCACAGGGCAGACAGACAGACAGACAGACACAGACAGTCACTCACACACTCACACCTAGGAGCAATGTAGCATGTCCAATTGGTCTGACTGCATGTCTTTGGACTGTGGGAGGAAACCGGAGAACCCGGAGGAAACCCACGCAGACACGGGGAGAACATGCAAACTCCACACAGAGAGGACCCTGGCCGGGGAATCGAACCCAGGCCCTCTTTGCTGTGAGGCAACAGCACTACCCACCACGCCACCGTGCCGCCCTATTTTATATATATATTTATATATAATTTTATATATATATTTTTATATATTGGCTAAGGGCACAATAATGAACGCTTAAATGTTGTGCAAAAGATTATGATACATAATGCAAGTGCCCTAGTTATTGCTGAATAATGCAGCCAGTTTAATACCAACTACCGGCTTGGTAAGGCTTAATTAGTGCATCACAAAGACATTATAATACCCTATATATGTCAAGAATTAGTGATTCAGTGTGAATTGCTAAAGTGGAACCAAGCAGAATCAGAAATCCATCAAATCCATCAATGTCCAAATGTTTATAGACACCTGCTCATCTTATGTGCCTTTATAAATAATGGGTATTAAAAAGGGGTTTTGCCTTTACTCTTCTGGGAAGGCTTTACACTAGATGTTGGGACATTGTTGTGTGGATTTGACAGAGGTGGACGAAGTACACAAACCATGTACTTGAGTTAAAGTAGAGATACCCAAGGTAAAATATTACTCCAGTAAAAGTAGAAGTCCTTACTCTAGACCTCAAGTTGAGTAAAAGTGCTAAAGTATTTACCTTCAAATGTACTTAAGTATAAAGTAAAAGTACTAAAAGAGTAATTCTGGCTCTGATGTCCTACTGCTGGCTTCATGAACTCATTTCAGGTGAAAGTCCTCCAGCGTCTCTCTTGGTAAACCAGTCTTTTAATAGAACGTCATTAATTAGTGACGCTGACGTCTATTAAAATGATCAGAAGCACAAAACACTGAAGGTAAACAGTTTCCATCAGGGAGAACCGAGTGGCTCTGAAATCACTTTTTACACACAAGCAAAGTTTCAGTTTCAGATTTATTTACAACTTAGTTCCAAGTTTAAGTTGAATAAAAACTGGCTTTAAACTCAGGATCACAGATGAGCTCCTTTACTATGTTGATCTGTAGGCCTCTGTTCATAAACATAAACCAGCCCAAACTAATTTACTATAAAATGAAATGGTGTTTGTAGAAATTCAGAAAAAAAGAAACAGGCCAGTCTCGACTGCATATGTGGTCTACATTGTGGTCTATTTACACAAAGTTAGGTTAGTTCATCATTTAGGTGACGTATGTGCTCCCAAATTTTTACGCTGCTGCGCTGACGTTGAACCGTGTGCTGCACTGGGTCGGTATGACCAACAGGTCAAAACAAGCTCAGAACAAAGTGACCGCTGGGCCCTGATTGGTGCTCTGGCTTTGAGCTTCTTTTGTTTTGACATGTTACGTTTTTATACACACAGAAACCAAAAGGAACGACAGATTTCTCAAAATGTAGCGGAGGAAAAAGTCGGATATCAGACTCTGAAATGTAGTGGAGTGAAAGTAAAAAGTCGCCCAGAATGGAAAAACTTAAGTAAAGTACAAATATATGAAAAAACTACTTAAGTGCAGAAACTAATTACATTTACTTAGTTACTGTCCACTACTGGGATTTGACTGTGTTCAGTCACAAGAGCATTAGTAAGGTCAGGTACTGATGTTGGATGATCACAAGCTCAACTTATCCCAAAGCTACTGGATGGATTTCCATCACTTCAGAGAACACAGTTCCACCAAGCTAGCCCTTAGCATTGGGTAGGGTGGCCTAAGACTCCCCAGTGGCTCCAGAGTGTCCCATTTTATTGGAAACGCTGTTCTATTGAGATGATCAAGCTGTGTGGACTGAATGCCTGTGTCAGTAATAGGTGCACCTTAAGGAGGAATTTCCCCAGTTTTTTCAAAAACGTCTTACAGTTCAAGCGATGAGATGTAAACAAAGCCATTCCAAGTGGACTGATAAGAAGGTGATTTGGAGAGAAACTTACAGACTAAGATTTCCTTGAAATGGTGGTGATAAGGACCGAGGGACCCAGTCAGCGGTCAGTGCACCTACACGTGTCTTCGTTTTTGCATGTAATGCTGAAAATGGCAGTAAATCTGAAAGGTTGCATTTATTTAGGTGCTATTTTGCCTTGTAACACCCTGCGTGCAGCCCTCTGCCATGAACATATTTAAAAATATATGTTTTAGGCCTCTCTAAATGGCTATTATAACATATGAATTATTTCATTATTTAGAAATTTGTGATGACTTAGAATTTAGAATTTTCGACGACTATTAGACTACTAACAAATAATTAGGGAGGATGCCGTTGGACATAGTTTACATGTAAATATAGTAAATTGTACTCCTCATACTTCTCACCTCTGCCTTCTAGCAACAGGACAAGACCGTAATGCAAAAAAAAAGAGAAGAAAAAAAAAGACTTAAGCATGACAGAAAGCTGCAGTATCTCTCAATTGAAGTCACTAACAAAAAACATTTAGTAAAGACCCTAAAAGTTTGCTACAGACTGTTACTAGCTGACCCTGGTTACTTTAAAGCCTATGTAAATATGCCGTCTCAAGGGAATAGCAGGAGAGAGAATGGAGGGAGAGAGAGAGAAAAGGGAGAGCAAAAAGAAAGGAGGAAGAGAAAGACAGAGGCAGTGGCAGTTCATTTTCCTTTAAGGAAGCTCTAAATAAAGTGACGTTTAGTGAAGTGTCTATTGTGAGTGTAAATGGCCTCAGCTTCAGTGATAGACGCGTATTGATCCCGAGATCACTGCCCCGACGGCCCGCACATCGACCAGCCTTCAGACGCAACAAAAGACAGAGCAGCGGATCGGACGGCATTCCACCGCACAGCCACTCAACGAGAAAGAGCAACAAAGGCCTGCGAGAGGATTTACTCAATAGCAGCAAAGAGCAAACCGAATGATTTCTGCACACAGGTTAAGTCTAGTCAGGAACTAAAAGCAATTTTGCTTCCACTGCTTCCAAATTATTATCCAAAGCAATGTCTAACTTTATAGACGACAGTACTGAGGTTTAATATACCAATATTGATATAGATTATATATTTTAATATATATTTAATATACCAATATCCTTTTGAAATCATTTGTTGTGTAGCAAGTCTTCCAAATATCAAGTACTTTGCTACTTAAAAAAGGCTTTGTGTACATTTGACTTTACACAAGAGAGTTGATCCAAAGAATGGTTGACTTAAACCTTTGTAAAATGACTTTATATCCTACTTGGCTTCAAAACTAAACGTATTATCTAGGATAACAGCTCCAAAAATTGCAAATATCAGCTGAAAAAAGTCGGTACATTTAGCTTTATATGTACAACATTTTCCACAGAGGTCAATGACCCAAAGTTAGAGAAGCTTAAATCTCACCATGTACTTTTCCAATGATTCTAATACAATTTTTGCAGTTATATCCCAACATGTGGCATAATCCTCAGCAACCACCTAATACACACACACACACACACACACACACACACACACACACACACATATATATATATATATATATATATATATATGTGTGTGTGTGTGTGTGTGTGTGTGAGGTTAGGGTTACAACATCACAGCTTGCATTGTATAACTGAACCATGATAACTACTACAAACTCTTCAAAGCAGTGATAATAAAAAGAGAAATCAGTGACCAAGCGCAAAATCACTCTGTTGAAAGAGTTTATCTATAATGCTGATTTCATGCACTAGCCCCATGCCTACACACCGAGAGGTACTCTCTTCAAGCTTTTGCAAATGCAGCCGTGACATTGCCGTCGGAGATGGGAAAACGGAATTCTCTCAGATCACAGCGGAAACAAGCGTGCAGAACCTCATCCATGCATAACCAATCATCTTTTCAATCTTCCTATTATTAGAAGCGCCGAAAAGCCATGTTTTTTATGTAGATCACCTGAACACATCGCCTCGAGCTACAACTTGAAACTTTTAAAGAGGTGCCGACTAAAATAATGATCGGCTCGGGTTTGGAAAACATCTTCAGAAAGCCAGTGTAACTAATAAAGCTGTAGAACCTGCGGGGCCCCTTGCTTAGAATCCAAAGAAATGAGTGAAAGTCTTTAGAAAGAAACAAAACGTTCTACCTTTCCGGCGATGACCCCTGTCTTTCCGTGACGGACGCTCGTGTGCCAGGCGGCGGTGGTCACGCCTTCTGCCATCTGACCTCTCTGACCCCTGTCCCACCTGTAGCTGCTGCTCCTCCGGCGAGCAGGTGCAGCGGCACTGGCAGCGGCCAGAAGCCTCCACCCAGGTGCACAAGCATGCCGCCCAGAAAAGCCATGCTGAGAGATGCATCTTCAGATGGAGTAGCTCCTCTCAGGAACTCCCTTCTCTTCCTCGTATCACGTTTAGACAAGCATGTGAGGCGCTGGCTTCCCCTCAAGCGCCAACCCAACAACCTAAATCTGCAGCACTCTGTCCCTCAGACCTGTGCTAAGTTATTCAGAGATTGCTATAAAGAATGTGTTTTTTTTTTAAGAATGTTTCTTTATAATGCTTTGCGTTCACATTCCCTCCCTCCCTCCCTTGCTCTCTCGCTCCCTCTCTCTCTAACCCTCTAGCCCTCTCTGTTTTCTCTTTTGGGGGGGAAAGAAAGAAGTTGGAGGAAACAATGATTGAAAAACAAGTTGGAGACCCCATGCTGGGAGCGAGGGAGAGGAGGAGAAGGAGGAGAGGAGGAGAGGGACGGGGGATGCTGTCTCCTCCAACAACATCTGTGTCATTCGTTCTGCACGTCCCACAGATAGAGAACAAGGCCAGGACTTGGGGCCAGGAGCGGAGGGGAGGGGAAGGGAGAGAAAGGGGGGGACGGTTGAGAGGAGAAGGAAAGGGAGGGGATGATGGGTTATTTCCATTTCAGTTCCATTAATCAAGTGTCTACTAGTTGACTGATCAAATCCTTCACAATGAGAAAGTTTCTGCTTCTTAAAACATCAAATACCCCCCAAACCCCTTGCATCCTAGTAGTATTTTGGGTCTTAGGCAAGTAGGCACAGGCCAGCCTCTGCATTTGGAAGATCTAGAAGTTTAGCCCTAGTATGTAGGAGCGTCGAAAAACTTTGTTTTAATCAAAATGTAAGACCTTTATAAGTTCCGTAGCTCAAGCTAGGAGAGACATAATTTTATAATGCTTATGCTTAAGCAATGGTGATGCTTTACTCATGATAGACTGCAGAACTGAGTTCCATATTGTCGCTCTTGTTATGATTTACCTCCAAAATTGTAACTTTCTAAGTCAGTTTGCCATGCAAAGTGGTGATGATGATAGAAAAATTGGGAGAAGAACTGAAGCAAAGTTCTTTGGATGAAACTAGTCAGTACTTGTTTGATCAAATCCTTTACGATTACAGTTTCTGCTTCTTAAAACGTCAAACCCCCCACATTCCAGGCACATTCCAGTGTGTTTGGAGGTTATGAGGCAGTGAAGAATACGTTATTTTGTTCAGACAAAATTCAAGACCTTTATAAGTTCAGAAGTAGCATAAGATAGAAATGAAATTATTGTTAAAGCCATACCTAAGCCAGGAAGATGCTTTAGTTATCACAGACAACAGAACTGCACTGTGTTCCATGTCATCGCTCTTGTAACTTCTTCTACTGTTACTATAAAACCAAGAACACTTTCTTCTTTTTTTCTTCAAATTTTCTCTTAGTCAGCATGCACCATGTAATGAGTGGCCGAAAAAAGGGGGTTGTATGGTTTTCTTATACAGAGACAGTATAAGATTAAATAAATTTAGCAAAGTTCTTTGCATGAAGCTAGCAAGTGCCTCAGCTGCTGTTTGTGTCTACTTGTTTTTTGACCAAATGTTTTACAACGACATTTCCCCTGTTTATGACATGAAATCTTGCGAGAACTCTTGGTCTCAGACACAGTAGACACTCTCTAGTCCCTGCATTGCTGCAACTTGCTGCTCACTCAAAGGCCTTAGAGAAGCAGAGTGGGTGTGTTTTCAAACAAAACTGACCTTCCCCAGCGCCTTTAGCAGCCTGCCTAGCGTGAAAGGCCCAGCTTTTGTTGCGAGGCATTCACAGTTTCCCAACTCAGGCTTTCTATCTCGCACTCGCCTTTTATCTTCTCAGGGCCGATGAAAACGTTGCGCCATGCAGCTGAAATCGTTAATGCAACTGGAACATTTTCGATTGTTACCCAGAGGTTGTTCTGCTATAAGTGGACACAATTTTAATTTTCACACCCAAACATATCAATTAATCTGACAGCCGGCCTCTTGTGGCTTTTGATTGTGGAGAGGAAGAAGAGCTTGAAAAAGGGCACAAAAGAGCCATATTTAATTTGTAAAGTGTTCATCCCAGTGCAAAAAGAGAGCCAGGAGAAATTTGTTCTTGCCTGTTCGCACAGTATGAGGCTCATACATCATCGTGGCTGAGTGGTCAGAATCAAACAGGAGAGAGAAAGCGATTAGTCTCATACCGGCAGGCCCAGTGTCACTCTCTCCAGGCCTGCTAGTTCGCTTCAGTGTGAACACAAGGACCATGCTGGGCTAACAGGCCTGACCTGCTCTGGGGTTTAAAACCCATAACCTCCTGACTAATTTCAGACCTTAGCCCACATAGTGTGTTGTTAAAAGTTACTTTAAAGGAATTTGAGTGTGTCCTATCATATTGTTGATATGACAGAATACCAAAAAGACAGTTGCCTTTTACTTCAGGTCAACATTTCATGGTGTACCCACCAATTAAAATGGCCTAGAATTTCTTGCAATAAAACGTCTTTACATTAGCATTACTACAACAGCAATAATATGGGAGCAAAGGGCCTGGGAGGGAAATATTTTTCCTTGTTTTAGAAATTTTAAGACCTTTTGCGGCAGAAACTATAATCATCATACCCGAGCACTATATATTTTGCTCACAGACTGATTCAAAAAGATTCGTCCGATTTCAGAGTCATATTTTCATAACTGTGAGGTGCCAAAGAACCAATCACATACCAATTGAAAGAGGAGGCCATAGAGTTGCTGACTGGAAGATGGCTCCACTCAGTCTGAGAGGAGGTGAGACCCCTGAGCGAATCTGTCATAACTGTATAACTTGATTTTCATCTGCATTGAAGCTCCAACAGCTCAGAGCGTTCGTCGTTGGTTCCACAGCACTGGATGATCTCTGAAATCGCACTGAAAGAGCCGTGAGTGCAGAGACACCTGACATGCTCAATCCAGTACGGGGTGAATTTGACTGTGGCGTTGATGTTGTCCATACAGCTGGAGGAGGTTCAGACTGAGACCTTGTACAATTACATAATAAGCTTCATGCTCATTAAACCATTTGTAGTTTAACTGCATTGATCTGTAATGAGTGACAAGTGTAACAAGTGAAAAACAAATCAGATTAATCTTTTTGAATCGCCATGTGGATCAAAGCATTGTCTTATTCTATATCATAGAATAATGAGTTCTATATCATTGCTGTCTGCTGATAAGCTTGTATCTCCAAAATGCTATATGTATGTGAAAAGGAGAGGACCCTCAGTGTAATATCCAGTGTTACTTACAAAAAAGGTTTGCTCTTCAAATCTCTATGTAAAAATAACTTTATCAAGCATGTAAAACAATGAAAAAACTGTCAATACAAAGTTTTTGTTTAACAGCGCTGATATAAAAATTGTGCCAAGCAAGTTCTCCGCACAAAACTAGCAAGTGCCTCAGTGCCTATTAGCATATTCATACATCATCTGTGATTCGTGCCCTGACCACCCATATCATCGCCTCACCAGGGGTGACCCCTCTATTCAGCTCTGCTCGCTTTCACGCTGTGCCCCCTGCCTGGCGTAGGTACCGCTGGGGTAAACATCCCCCACAATGCACTGCTTCCCTGTTGAGAACCGAAAAAGCCACGCTTCAACCCACCACAGGGCGTCAGGGCTGGGCAGCGAGGGTTTATAGCTGCCTCTGCTGACCCTCAAATATGGCCTTGATCTTTAGCCCAGGAGTATGAGCTATCGGGGTAATCCTCTCTGTGTGGGGAGATAGAGATAGAAAAAGAGAGATGGTAAGAGAGAGAGAGAGAGAGACAGAGAGAGAGAGAGAGAGAGAGAGAGGGAGTGATGGGGGGTGCATGAGGCTGTGACGACACCTCAGGTCTCACACAATGGGACTAATGGTGCAGGGCTGAGAGGCAGTGAGAAAATCCACACTTCTATTGCCCAAAATACATCAGTCGTTGCCTGGGCAACCCCTGCCTGCCCATCTTGAAAAACACATTTCCAAGCCTTAAGCTTTAAGTGAAGGAATGTCACCCAAAGTAATAATAATCTTGATTCCCTCAGACAGAGAGTGCTGTGTACTCCACTTAAACCTCACCTGTCCTCACAGACAGCACTTAAAAGTGACATCAGACATCTTACATTAGCTGTCGGTGCAATCTACAGTGAGCTTTCAGTGACCAGAGGAACCGATGGCAACACTTGAGTCCACTTTTAGATGTTTTTAGATGACCTTGTCTTTAACTAAATCCCTAAATTCAACGTAACTTTCAATCCAGCTTTAATATTCATCTCAACACCTAAAAATAAGCGAAGTCCTGATTTAAATGCTGCTAATCAATTATGTAACACTTTATTCCTGCACTTTTCATGCTTTGTAGATGCTTAATACATATATATATATATATATATATATATATATATATATGTGTGTGTGTGTGTGTGTGTGTGTGTGTGTGTGTATAGGTTTACTGCATAGATTAAGATGCACAATTATAACACATTATCAAAAGCAAGTGTTAGCTCTGACCCCATACGTATCAAACTCAATCGAATTAAAGTCAAACGACCGCTGAGGGTATTACTATCACTTCTCACTGTTAGTGTTTAATTTACTGGGCAACAGATGGAAAAGATTGACCCTAGATCTGCTCGTTTACTCTTCATAGCGTGATAGACCTGCTCCCCTGCTCCGTAAAGCATGATACATGATTCTCGGGGCTCGGGTTAAGACTGAAAAGGTCTTGGGCAGGCCAACAGCCTGCTAAGATGCAGAGAAAAAGGAGGTTGGGGGTGTGGGAGCAGGAGTTCTGCTTGAGTGGATCACAAAGGAGGATCTACTCTTCCCTTTCCCTCCTTCTCTCTCTTGCTCTCTGTCTCTCTCTCTCTCCCTCTCTCTCCTCCTCCACTGCCCCGAAGCACCCACACCCACCACATCCTGAGCTAACACCCTTCTATCCCTGCACCTCTCTCTCTCATGCTCTCTCTCTCTCTCTCACGTCTCTTTGTATGTCCAGCTGGCTGCGCCACAAAGGCTCCCGCTCAGACTCCCAATGAGCGCCGGTGCCCCGGACGCTTTGTTCGCCCCTTTTTCCCACTCCCTGGAGAGAGAGGGAGAGAAGAGTCACAACCGGCATGAAAACCAACCAAGACTTGAGAGAGAGAGAGAGAGAGAGACAGCGAGAGAGAGAGAGAGAGAGAGAGACGTCGTCACTCCGTCTATACTGGAGACTCTGGAGTCAAAAATTTAAAGATGGTTAGAAGTAGAGATCATACTCATACTCAACTTTCAATAGGAGATAATCAAACAAGATGTTTCCCCACATACTTTTAGAGCATTTCTATTGGTCCATTTATCATGAACTTTGTACTACAGTTTAAATAGCAGCTATTTTAAAATGTTGTTAAAAAACGAAAAATGGAGATATAAGGCTGTGTCTTGACAGCAGCAGTATTGAAAGGTACATTATGCCGCTGTGGTGTTATGAACAGGCATTGGCCAGTTATGATGTCTGTATTGGACATAGTAAACCGGATCAGCGTGTATAATACATAACTGGGGTTTTGTGTGTGGTAATAGCTTTCTAGCACTATGTAAAACAAGCATAAGGTTGCCTCTGTTGGTGGATGCACTGCGTTGCTAAGGGAGTGTGCAAGAACATTCAAACTGAAACTGGATCAGTAAGTGCTTGTTATCAAATATAGAAGTATTAAGTACTCTGAACGTTCATCAGAGCAATGAGCAAAGAATGGTAGTTTTTTTCCAGATATGTGATCAACAGTCAGCAAATTTATTAATAATTTTTGTCAATCTGTATTGCAGATTGTAAACCCATACTACAGCCTATGTTGGCTATAGCCAGTTGGCTCTTACTTTTGATTTTGCGCTTTATTTGAGACATTTTATGTCATATTTTATATAATATTACATATAATATTACTATTGTATATCATATTTTTCACATACCTGTACAAAATACCCATTAACCCATTTAACCCATTTAAGAACAAAGTTATCTATATTGTAAATAGAAAAGTACTGGAAATATGTGTTCACTTAGTCCTTACATCAGTAAATCAGTCCAATTTGCTGTGACAAAATTGGAATCAGCCATAAAAATTCATGATCGGAGCGTCCCTACGTATGACATTTCATGATTCCATGATCACGAAGGCTGGTCAGTATAACAGATATCCCTTCATTCCTCCATTCCTCCGTCCATCCATCCATCCAAGCATCCATCCGTCCGCCCTACACCCTGTTTCTCAAGCTCCAAGAGGTCCAGCAGAAAGCCTCAGTGTTGAGATGTGGGCCGGAACTAATAGGATTGGATTTGATTCATTAGATTCTCTTTCATCACACTGGTTGGAATTTCACTGCACGTCCCACTGAGCTCCCCCATTCCTATTCTTTTTTTTTTTTAAGGAGGTTGTGAAGACTTGGGGTGTGAGAGATCACATAACTGAGGCCAAATATTATACCCCCCCATCCGCTTCATCTGATAAGCAAACAAAACCAGCACATGGACTGCATGTACTCACATATACCTGATAAAATGATTGTGTAGAGAACAGAGGAGAAGCATTTGCATGGTAAACTGATGTACAGTTACAGTACTGACTCATATTTGAAGTTATATCCCACACTGCAATTCATTAGATTCCAATGTCTATATTATTTCCACATGAATACCACAAAATGATTCAATTCTTAAAGTTATTACTAAAATAGAGATGTGATGTGTTGTATGTGTGCGGAAGTGACGCACACATTTGCATCACTTTTCAATGTTAAACACAATCTCACCAGAACTGGAAAATGCCAATAAGTAGGAAGGCTGATGCTTTTGCTTGGAAGAGCCTGGAAGTTTAGATTCTAAAGGTGCAATCTTAGATTTCACTGTTTGGCCATTTTTCTGTTTCATTCAAATGGAATGGAACTATATTCTCTGAGGACCCTTTTAAACGCTACCCTAAAAACATGTGATGATGAGGATAATTCCATCACTGATATTGCATTTTGTCGCTGTCCAAAAAACAAACAAACAAAAAACAGCAACAACAAAAAAACAAGTAACTTCAAAATAGTAACTTTACAGGAGAGAGCAAAAAACACTTTTACATTTCAATGCAAGTTAATGTAAAGAGATTTTATTCCAAGTGATTTTAGAGCATTTCTATTGGCCCAGTCATCATGAAATTTTAACATAACCTAAAAGGCAGCTGGTGTGTTGAAATGATATAGAAAACTAAAAATCGCTAAAACTGGAGATACATGCTTACTTCGGACAGCAACGATTTACAAATATATATGTAAAGGTAAAAAGACATTTTAAACATGGGTACAGTGTCCTTCATAACAGCCTATGTGCACAGATAGATAACTTTAATTCATATTAATAAAACATATCTAGAACACATAGATGTGGGTGCATTTAACATACCATGAGTTCTCCAATACAGTAGTTCATTCATTTAAAAAAGGATGAGGTCCATGTATGACGTTACGTACCAAAACTGTCATAATTTGTTTTAAAATGACTATTTTCCACCCTGTCATTAACGGTTAGAATTAAATAGGCTGTTTTTGTTGCTACATCTTTAAGACTGCTCTATGTAAATGTACATCATGCTGCCTGGCTATGCATCCTTCAAAAAGCAGTCCAGACTGAGGCTAAACCTCTGTATAGGTGGAGATACGTAATTGTGATGAGGTAACGTAATGAGATAAACGAACAGATAAATTCGCTTTTTTGTTTTTTTAGATTAAAATTTTGAAATATTTGTTTAAAAAAATCAATAAGTTCACTTTTTCAAAAGTTACAAGAGCTAAATGAGGCACTGACCCTATCATCTCCCAGAAACATTACAGCACAATAAGGAAAAAAGAGGCCAGGTTGGCTTTACGTGGTCAGGTTTTCATATAATTTAGGTTGCATGTAACATAATTTCCATGCAATTATAAAGCTACACAAAGCAGTACAGTGTCACATGTAACAACTTATTATCTTATTAATATCTTATTATTCCATTTGTCAGCAAGACTAGCACCTTGTAATCTTTCTAGTCTATCAAAACATGCTGCCTATTTAAAACCATCCACAACATCAACTCACGCTCACCATTTGTAATAATTTTCACTCTTTAGGTGCTAAAAGAACGTGGAATAAGTTTGATAATTGTTATAACAGCGAGATAACTTCTTAACCTAATTGGTTATAAGCATACAAGCAATGTTACTTCAATTGAAACTAGAAGAAGAAAGATTATGAACGAACTTGTGGCTTTAAAACCACTGCTACGGTGTCCCAGGTGCTTGCTATGATATTCCAGGTTGTTGCTAATGTGTTGCTAGGGTATCCAGGGGATGGTTAAGTTGTTGCTAGACCATTACTGCTAAGACGTTAGTGGTAGGTAAGGTGTTGCTAAGCCAGTGCTATGGTATCCCAGGTGGTTGCTAAGGTGTTGCTTGGCCTTTGCTGTCATCCCAGGGGGTTGCTAATATGTGTATATATAATGAACAGTACATGCAATCAATCCCAGAAGCACAAGTGCACTACTTATGTGTGTGATCCTGCAAAGTTTCAAGTTTGTAGTTTTAAAAATTGCGACCTGTGAAACTGGTTCAAAAAAACCTTGAATAATTAAACGAAGAACAGTAGGTTGGCTTTGTCAAGCCAACTTAACTGCATCATTTGAGATCAATGCATGGTACATTATCACCATTCAATGAAATGTATCTCACAAATTTGAGATGGTTACATCTGATAAGGCCGTATTAAATTTCAAGCAGATTGCAGGAGGCTGTGTGAGGCGTCTCTTTTTATGTCAAGCCACTTTAGTTGCATTAAACTTTGCATTAAACTTTGATCATGTAGATCACCTTAGAGTCTCTTTCAGACTCTGTCTATAAATGAATCTACTAATAATGTTTCTGGCAGTTTGAACCAAGTCGTTACAACAAAGAGACCAAATGTCCTTTCAGTGTGTCTCAAGGGTGTGAACGTGTTTAAGGTGAGACTGAACAATCTATCTTTTATTTACTGCAAGCTTCCTAATGTCTTCAGCATGCAGCAACGACACTACACATGCAAAACATTTCATGTGAAGAAAGCACTATAATGATGTTCATCTCCAAGTGGGGCTTCGTTTAGAGACTTATGAAATTGAAGGCAAACATCTGATACAACAAAAACCCCTCACAGAGCTTTGCCTTGTTACGATCAAAATAATCAACTTGCACAGCTTGAAGTTCTGTTGACGCGCCCAACTTTGCTCCCTGCGATTTTTTGCTGCATTGTACTGAGAGTGAGACGGTCTCTTAAAGAACGCTTCCACTGGGCCAAATTAGCATGTCAATATGGTGCAGAGCTGATGAAATTTGTGTGGTTTGTGTTGTCAACAAGCACAATGTGGCGTTGTAATTGATCAGTTAACAGAGAGCCCCATCAGTACAATCCACAAGTACATCACAGACATACAAGCTACTGTGCAATTTAGACACAGTAGTGGTTTTATTCAAAAGACTATTCGAAAACGACAAATAAAACCCTGCGACATTTTCTCAAGATATCTGATATGAAAAAAAAATACACACGGAATGCCTTTTCTGTCATTTAACAAAATCATTCAGTGTTTTGATGTGAAATGGTGCACGGATTCAAATGTTTTTTACAGTCATGGTGATAGGAACCAGGGGTTACGCAGTCTACAATACAAATAGAGTAATTTTATTTACTATGCCCCTTACTGGTAAACGAGTCTTCTGAGCTTTTATATGTAATGCTGATTAACTTCTGAAATAATACAATTGTGGGTACTATCTTTCCTTCATGATGCCTGGATGTACGTCACTGCCTTGAATGGACTTAAAATTATGTTGTATGCCAAAACTCTATTTCAAACCATCATTAAACAAAGTCCCAGGCATCATGCAATGTATTCATAGCCATTTAGTGGAATAACTTTGAAAGAGGGAGCTTTCAGAGCCGTTAAGAATCAGAAGTTTTGTTATAAAACTAGTTTTGTAAGCTTCTTGAAAACGGCACATCACATCAAACCCAGCTGAATGGCTTTGTTTACATCCTAAAGACTTAACTAGGCAGAAACATTTTTTGTAGGTACAAAAGCTGGAAAATAACCCTTAAAATCAATTAAAACAATATTTACACTGACAGTGTTTTGCTGATTTACTTTGCTTTACACACAAGAATAAAATATTATTTTGTCTTTCAGTTTGCTTAACATTTGCAATAACTATGCTGGTGTAATTAGTACATTCAGTGCATCACTTTTTCAATGTACTTTAGCCTTAAATCTTGAATGCACATCATTGTTTTCAGCAATGTAATTAACAGTCCCCCTGTGTTCTCCACAATCGGACATAAGTCGGTGCTTCTGATTTGGACAGCACTAGGGGAACACTGGAGGCTCTTGTAGGACCCTCTCTTCTAAAGCTGGGCCCATTGACAGTGGCTGAGCCAGACAGGCCCTCTGGGTCCGTTGGGGTTTAGCATGTGCCAGTCTCTGTTCTAGTGGGCTCTCACAGGCTTGGCATACACCGGCTCCAGGAGGTGGAAGGGCAAGAGAGTGAACAGAGCTGCCAGGAACATCACGCTCACTATAGACAGCAGGACATAGCGGCCAATAAAGAATGTGTCCACTATCTGAAACAAAGCAGAGGGAAGGTATTATACATTTATAAATGTGTTTCCTGAATAACCTGAATAGGACAATGCTACAACAGAAATCCTTGTATAGAAGCAGGGGAGAAAGTCAGATTTGTCCACTAGAGGTCAGCAGAACTCCTTCATGAGGAGCAGGAAGCAAAAAGTATCCCACTTTATTTCTAATAATCTCATAAAATCTCCGAGATGTAAGCTTTGCAAAAACATACTATAGATACACTTGGCTTCTGTTTAGTTGTTTGTACAGAAAGAACATATGCAAGACCCTCTTTTGGGAGTTGCTGTATTGCACAGTACGGCAAACAAAGAACAATCGCTTTTATCTTAAGCTGAACAATATTGAGCATTGCAAACTCTACAGGGTCCAACAGTCTGAGACCACTAGTGAAAATGCTTATAGTATGCATTCTGTTTTTTAACTGAATACAAACCTTGGAGCAGAACAATCTGAGTGAGAAGCAGAACTGAAATTTTAACATGAATTGCAGAAGATCTTAGTACAAAATATGTCCCCCTTTTGTTTTAATGACCTAGTCATTGCCAGCGTGAGTACACAAATTTGTGTAGAAGCCTCTAATGAGTAGATCAAATCCCACTGAGAGACATCCGACCATGTGTTTTAATGGAAGAAATAACACTAATAAGATAATAGAACTTTTCATTACCTTGAAACTTTCGAAATTCTAAACAAATCTGTTCCAGACTTGAATGGAAAAAAAAAACCCAAACATTCCCAGATTCTCACTGCAGTCTTGGACATCTGGACCCACTCTGTTTATTTCCAAATGAATGTGAAATATGAAAGTGTGTCCATGTGTGCAACAAAATAGTTCAGGTTAATATGAAAGTCATTTTGTGCACAGCGAATGTTATGCAAATTTTACACTGCTATACATATTGCCATTGGCATAAAATGTTTTATGATACAGAATTAAGATAGAAAAGCTAATATAACCCCTGCATTTATTTATTTTATATGTATTTACTCATCTTTTTTTGCGTAGATCCTATTTTTTTTCCACCCCCAAAAAAGACAACAGTGCTTATATGAGGGATAACTGGCATAATATTAAACAAACAAACAAGAAAACTATAAAAAGTAATAGAAACAAAATGCAAGGTATATATTACATGAAAAACTGTGCGGACTACAAGGCTACATTTCTAAATTGAAGCTTTCATCAAGTTCATTTACAGCAGTTTAGAGGCAGATCCTATGCGTCTATATGAAGTGCGGGACCCAACGTTTTGGCTGAAATGAGTGCGAGAGGGAAGTTTTTACAGCTCAGAGTGGAGTTATTTTTACATTGATGGTTATTCCTTTCAGGAATATCATGGATTGTGTTAAATATCACACATTTGATAGCATGAAATCAAACTGTATTCGATTCACAGAGCACATCATTTCATTAACCCTGTCTTGAAGAAGAAAAAAAATAATTTGAATATTTATATGCGCATTGTCACAAGTCTAATACTGTGTATGATGAAAATTTCTTGAAGGCCATGCCGCCCACCGCTACAACAAAGCTTCATATATTCCGAATCTTCCGCCTTACCTTGCTGAAATAAAGCTTTACATGGTCGAGAGATGAATACTTATGGCAGCAGCAGTCCCTAAAGGCCTGGGCTAATGTATGTGGGCCTGATCATAGGAAAGCTACCTTAAGAACTGTGCCAGGGAGAAAGAGGTGTGAGAATGAAACAGTGACTGTTTGTGTGAAACAGTCGGAGTGGGGGGAAAGAGAGAAAGAGAGGGAGCGAGTCCGTGTCTGTTGTGTGTGAAAGAGAACGAGAGAGAATGGGGGAGGGCGTCGTCTCCAGTGAATGCAGTGTTCTCTCGTTTAACGCATCTCACTTTCTAATTTGCCAATTAGCCGGCTAGCGAAGCAAAGAGCGGAGGCCATGTTTTATTAATGCGGCGTTGAGTGTGCCGTGCCCAGCTCCTGTTTGGGGCCAGCCTAATTGGCACTGTGATATGTTTTTGTACAACAGCAAGGGCTTAGCCATTTCTTATACAGCAGACGGCCACTTATCAGGAGAAGCAGACGATCTGCTCAAACGTACTGCAGCCAGCAGAAACAGGGCTAGCTTCAGTGTGGCTAGCTCTAAAAAACAGAGCTCTACAATAAAGAACCAGTCTAAAGAAGCATGTTATACTGACTCTACACACAGAACTCTTTGTGTTTGTAGCTGAGATCTAAACGCATCTGTTTAAAGCCCATCACTCGTCTACATCCAAAGCTTTTGAGGTGTCGTCTCTTGTTCTTTTTACAGTGGAAGCACATAAACATCGCAGTAGTGATGAGGAAACAGAAAAAAACCTGACCCAAATCAGCATCACCACAGCAAAGTACCCTGTGGATCTTACAGTATGGGCTAAAGCTCAGTGATGAATTACAAATGAGCCGACGCAACCGCGTGCCGAGACCCCATTGGCTGCACTAAAAAGAAGTCGTGTTGTTTAGGCCTTGTGAATTTTTTTTCAAAGCTTTACAACACTTTTTTTTTTCCTTCCAGTTAACAATATTCCACTGTGTTTTCTATTCTAATCTCAGGCTGAAAGGCTGAAAGGTAAACTGTGTGATTTGTATGTGTGTGTTTGGCAGTGAGGTGCAGTGGTTTTGGCAGAAGCACACTGGGGGAAAATGCTGCTGTGTGTTTGTGCTACTCTGCTGCTGGAGAGAGATAAACCACACCAGGTCTTTTGTGCAAAACACACACACACACACACACACACACACAAATTACAATGCCAGCAGCATGACAATTAGAGAACCTTCAACACTTCAAACCATGTTTGATAAAATTCAACATTTTTACCATTCAAAGAAGAATTGTGTGGAACATCCGAATGCTGGCACTGGCTGGTTTTGAGGAAATAAAGAGTGTAATCCCATTTTCAGTGTGGTTTACATCTGTGTAAATATTGTGGACAAATCTGGAATGAGGTCATCCTCTGTTTTTTGCACTATTGCCCTTCATGAGTAACAGCAGAGCTTTGTGTAAGGTGGGTAAAGTAGCCTAAAGCCACACTGAAGTAAAGGTATTGTTACTCGTGGTGAAGTAAAGTAACATTCTCTGTCTCAACATCCTTTTATCGCGGTCTTGTCTCGGTGTAAGTTGGACTTGGAAGTTGTTCTCGAGACTAGCGGTTTGCGATGCCACTGCCTGAGGTCATTATAAACTGAACTTTTTCCCCCTTACTGGGAACTGGGAACTGATTAACTGGGTATTATTTGTCTGCTGACGTTCATTGGTTCTAAAATTCCAACATCCACTGAGAGCAGATTATTGTATGTCTTTATTTTATAATAAATATTGAGGTATGTTGTGTGGTCTATATTCAGTTAACTTTTACTTTCATTTACTTTCAAAGTTACAATGCAAATTTGCACTAAGACTATAATATAATACTAATTAATAAAATAAAATGCTTAGACTATGTATTGTTACATTTTACACAATATATTATAAACTTGTTATACATTTTTAATAGGTGGATAAAATTTAAGCACATAGCCTTACAGTCTCAATAGACAAACACTGGCAGTAGTAGAATGGGTCGTACTGATGAGCTCAGTAATTTAAACATGTCCCTGTCACAGGATGCCACCTCTGCCACAAGTCAATTTGTGAATTTTCTGTCCTGCTAGATCTGCCCCTGTCAACTGTAGGTGCAATCATTGCGAAATAGAAGAGTCTGTACAACAACAGCTCAGCCACAAAGCGAAAGACCACATAAACTCAGAGTAGAGCGGCAGAGCGCTGAAGAGCACAGTGGCCATCCTCTGATGAATCGCTCACCAACGAGTTCCAAATTGTCTCTGGAAGCAACATCAGGAGAAGAACTGCACTTTGGGAGCTTCATGTAATGGGTGTCCATGGCTGAGCAGCCACATACAAGCCTAAGATCTAAATGCACAATGCCAGGCATGGGGGGGGGGGGTAGTGTAAAGCGCCGCCACTGGACTCTGGAGCAGTGGAAACGTATTCTGTAGAGTGATGAATCACACTTCTCCATCTGGCAGTCTGACGGACGAGTCTGGGTTTGGCGAACGCCAGGAGAACATTACCTGCCTGACTGCACTGTGCTGACTGTTAAGTTTGGTGGAGGAGGGAAGATGATATGGGGCTGTTTTTCAGGGGTTGACCTAGTTCCAGTGAAGGGAAATTTTAATACTTCAGCAGACCAAGACATTTTGGACAATTGTATGCATCCAACATTGTGGGAACAGTTTGGCAAAGGCCCTGTTCTGTTTCAGCATGACTGAGCCCCAGTCTACAAAGCAAAGTCCATAAAGGCACGGCTGGGTGATCTTGGCATGGAAGAACTCAACTGGCCCTCACAGAGCCCTGACCTCAACTCCATTGAACACCTTTAGGATGAAATAGAATGGAGATGTCAAGTCAAGCCCCTGTCATCCAAGATCAGTGTCTGACCTCACAAATGCTCTTCTAGATAAATTGGCAAAAATTCCCACAGACACACTCCAAAATCTTGTAGAAAGCTTCGCAAAAAAGAGGAAGGTGTTATAGCTGCAAAAGGGGGACCGGCTTTATATTAATGCCTATGGATTTAGAATGGGATATCATAAAAGCTCCTGTAGCTGTAATGCATAGGTGTCCCAATACTTTTGTCCATGTCTTTTTTTTTTTCTTTTCCTGTAAAAAATCATGGTTTTGTCTCAATCTTGTCTGGGCATTGGCGCGCAGAGCCTTGTCTCAGACATTACTGCTATAAAGTAAACAATAAAAGTAAACAAAATGTGTAGACTATGAGGCTACATCCCCAAATTAAACAAACTGAGCTTTATACGTTTATTTTCAGCGGTTTACAGTCAGAATTCGTGTTTCTATATAAAGTGTGGCACTGACTTTCTGGCTGAAGTGCGTGAGAGGTAATATTCTAATATGGCTCAATCACTCATCAGAATCTAGGAGTCGTTACAACCCAGTCAGAAACTATAAACACTGTGTCAGGCTATTTGTTTGTAAATCACAGGTTTTTACTGATCTGAGTGCTGCACAGTAGAGTCATTTTTACATTAACGGCTCCTTTAGGAATATCATTGATTGTGTTAAATACAACAACAGCAACCACTGCCTGTAGCACACATTTTAAAGCATGAAATATAACTGCATTTGATTTCCATCAACTACCAAAAGGCCACAATTAAGAGATGAATACTAACCTGCCTTGAATGATCTGGACAACATTAATTGTTACGTCAATAAAATAATGACCCAAGTAAACACAGCTATTAGAAAAGGCACAATAACGCCTTTTCTTTTCCTCTAACGGTTGAAACACGGCCAATTTTTGTTTTTTTAAAACTACTATCCTTTAAAAGGAGCTAAGCTTAAATGAAACACAGCCAACACTCAATTAAACTGTGTTGCTGGAACGAACTGCCTGTTTGTTACAGGATGAGACAACATTCCTTCATTTTTTCCTCTGATATCTAATCCAACATGCTCTGCTGATTTTGTCCTGATGCCGATATCTCGTATCAGATCTGTATCATCTCTAGATTCAGCATCTATCCAGTGGTAGATGAAGTACACAAACCATGTACTTGAGTTAAAGCAGGTACCCAAGGTGAAATATTTCTCCAGTAAAAGTAGAAGTTCCTCCCTTTAGACCGCCACTTGAGTAAAAGTACTAAAGTATTTGCCTTCAAATGTACTTAAGTATCAGAAGTAAAAGTACTAAAAGATTAATTATGACTCTTATGTCCAATTACTAATTTTGTAACAAGACTGGCTTCATGAACTCATTTCAGGTGAATGTCCTCCAGCGTCTCTCTTGGTAAACCAGTCTTTTAATAGAACGTCATTAATTAGTGACGCTGACGTCTATTAAAATGATCAGAAGCACAAAACACTGAAGGTAAACAGTTTCCATCAGGGAGAACCGAGTGGCTCTGAAATCACTTTTTACACACAAGCAAAGTTTCAGTTTCAGATTTATTTACAACTTAGTTCCAAGTTTAAGTTGAATAAAAACTGGCTTTAAACTCAGGATCACAGATGAGCTCCTTTACTATGTTGATCTGTAGGCGTCTGTTCATAAACATAAACCAGCCCAAACTCATTTACTATAAAATGAAATGGTGTTTGTAGAAATTCAGAAAAAAGCCGCGTCAGTCTCGACTGCATATGTGGACATATTTCTATATTGTGCTCTATTTACACAAAGTTAGGTTAGTTCATCATTTATGTTGAACAGACTCTCCCAAAGTTTTACGCTGTTGCGCTGACGTTGAACCGCGTGCTGCACTGGGTCGGTATGACCAACAGGTCAAAACCAGCTCTAAACAAAGTGACCGTTGTGCCCTGATTGGTGCTCTGGCTTTGCGGTTCTTTCATTTTGAAATGTTACATTTTTAATACACACAGAAACCAAAAGGAAAGACAGATTTCTCAAAATGTAGTGGAGTGAAAGTAAAAAGTCACCCAAAAATGGAAAAACTTAAGTACAGATACATGAAAAAACTACTTAAGTACAGTAACGTATTACATTTACTTAGTTACTCTCCACTATTGCATCTATCAGAATAGGAACTAAAGTTTGTAGGTGCCTCTTTTTTTGGCACTTCAGCAACTTTAAAGCTATCATTTCAAACTTCTTTAAGAAGTACACATGCAACAAAACTTAAGTACGTGGAATTCAGTAATACTAACATTTCTGGCTACCATAAACACCTACAGTCTAATGTAAGGTCATTGTCTTAATAAACCAATTTAAATGAATAACATTCAAGACACAATACATTCTGTTCTATGCCATTAACCTGAAAGGCTAAATGTTTGAACACAGTTTTAATAGGAAGGACAGAAGAGCAGCCCTTACGCATGTCTTCTATCTTTAAATTCAAAGGCACTGACCTGCATTTCTTTTACAGGGGAAGGGACCTCAGGAGCTCGTGGGAAAAAGACGAGGATCAAGGTGACGGTTAAGGCCAAAAGTACTATGGGGATAATCAACAGTCTGATGAAAGAAAAAAAAAAAATAGTATTATTAATTTTAAAAAATACCCACAAATTCACACAAACGTGAATGCTAGCAAGACTGCATCCCTAGCCGTACACGGAGTGGAGAACAAGCAAGTGATTAAAGAACCACATAAACATTCATTTTCATAAGTAGACACTTTAAATTAATGACACTGACAGCATGAAACGAGCTAAGAAATTAACAGCATGGCACCTACTCTCCTCACATTTTTCCCCCAAAATGCAGAGCTAGGAGCGGAACAATTAAGACATTTAGCCTCCTGTGAAGAGAAATGTGAGGTATGTGTTAAATCTACTACTACTAAATTACTTATTAACATATTAAGCTGGAAAAAGTACTAACTCTTTAAAAATGGATACATCTATGTGTTTCATTCACCATTAAAATGATGTCTCATTATCTTTATCCATGTTTGGTGCCCCTTCATATTGACACTTATAAAAATAAGTGTTCCACAACAATAATGTGCATATGAAATGTCTGATGTTACATGTTAACGCTAAGCAAAGCTTGTTCTGCTCTGCACTTTAGGCCTCAAACAGCTTAATGGCCGTGTTTCTAAAAACAATGAAAATGTTCATAGAAATGTCTGAAAGTGCCCATTTTATGGCCACACTTTTAAATAAAAGGGGCAGTCATGAGCTGGAGGTTAGGGAACCGGCCCTGTAATCGGAAGGTTGCCAGTTCCATCCCCAGAGCCGACAGCACATAACTGAGGTGTTTTTGAGTTAGGCACCTAACCCCCCAACTGCCCCCCTGGCGCTGCGAATAGGGCTGCCCACAACTCCGGGCAAGTGTGCTCACTGCCCCCTAGTGTGCGTGTGTGTGTGCTCACTAGTGTGTATGTGGTGTTTCACTTCATGGATGGGTTAAATGCGGAGGTGAGGGTCACTTAATCTTAATCTTAAAAGCTTGATTCAGCATATAAACAAAACTCAACCTACAGTCCATACATGGAAACTAATCTACCATGAATGTCGCCAAAAACCAAAGCATTAACATCAGGGGTCCCCAAACCTAACCATGCAGAGTTGAGCACCAACCCTAACCTCACACACCTGATCCAGGCAAGCCGTCAGTGGAATCTGAATGTCAGGGGTGTTGGATCTGAACTTTACAGGGTGAAAGAGCTCCAGAATCAAGATCGGGCACCTCTGATAGACATATATCTGCATACAGCCCACAGCAGTTCAGCTCTGCTGATTCACATGATTCTCAATGACATTATAAGGAGTGTGTAAGACTGAAATGCTTTGTGGCCAATGAGACCAATCAGAACAGAGACAACTCACGTATATCAGTATTAGCTGTTTCTTCTAACGGATGAAGAGGGGTTGGAAATTCATCATGTAAAAATGATGAACTATATAACGTACATAAACCCATACAGATAGTGGAGCACTTAGCTGGCAGTGGGGGATTGGGATATTGTCCCTTCAAAGGGTTCACTACAAAGCTAGAACCACAATTTGTGATTTGAAAAGAAAAAAAAAAACTATACTGGTCATCAATCTTAAAAATGATGGTTCCTCAAGGATTCTTTAGTAAAGCTAATTGTTCTGTTTAGAGCCATGAGTTCTGTACAGGACCATTTGCATGTTGTTTTTTTTTTTGCATGGTGAAACAGATCTTCAGCTTTATGGAGAAGGTATATGGCTTTTAGAAAAATCTGTTGTTATGATATCAAGCTTGTACCAACAGAAGAACCCTTAAAGAACCATTTAAAAAACGCAACAATACGTTCTCCATCCGTCTGAAGAATCCCATCACCATGCAAAAAACCATTTAAGCATGGGGTGGTTCGATACAGAACTCGTGGCTATAAAGGGACCCATTCTCTTTAGCACATTTCGTAGGATTGTGGTGCCTCTGTACTGTGTAGGATGGGGAGCGGTAGCCGTTTCAGTAACTCACTTCGTTGGAGCGGAGGCTCGAGACAGAAGGAGGCCGAGAACCAGAGCCACGATCCATATGAGGGCAATGAGGAAAACTCCGGTACCGACACCCAGCACCGCTCCAGCCATAACACCTTACCTCGCCTCACCTCACCTGCTACACGAACCAGGTTATGAACTAAACACTGTTCAAACAAGTCCCATCCAAAGCGAGTGTGAACAGCTGGCTCTATGTCAGCGTTACGTGGTGGAGAAATAAGTAAACTGAACAGCGAGCTAGCCAGCCAAGCTAACCTAGCTGATTAACCGCCTTCTCGTACGCTCAACTAGCCACTTCTGCTTCTGTCTCGTTGTCTCTGTACGAATTCATATTTCTGTGAATCGAAGCCAAAAAAAGTCCATCTTAACAGTTTCTCCCTGGATACAAAGCGGCGTCAAGCAGTACAGCCACACTTCCTATGTTACACAAACAGCCAATCAGAGCGTTTCTTACTCACATGAATAGGATGCTGGGAGTTGTAGTGCATTTTTTTCCTTTCACCACCACAGAGGTGCAAGAGAAGCGGAGTAGTGATGTCCGATCATTTTTATTTACTTCAGTTGTTTATTAAAATATGAATTTGTATCACACCAAGCAAATATCAAATCGGGTTAATGTTCAAACATGTTTTAATCAACAGTGAAAGCGTTCAGGCGCCTTCCACAAGGTCTCTGAAACAGTGTGGAATTAATGGCCTTTAGTCTGTAGTAATGCTGTTTGAATTTTTTTAAGGATACCTATCAGGATCTTTTAGTAAATTTGCACAGTTACTGTTTACAGTTCGCTGCAGGACATTGCACAAGTATTAAAACTTAATATAAGATACGTCTTGTATTAAATTTTATACAGAGGCATCATTAGAGACTTATTAGAGACTAGTACATTAAACAGCAGTATAATATAGCACTATAGAAATCTTGTAGTTCCTTATAGTATTACTATGGTATGGTATTTTCTTAGCCTTCCCTAGACTTCCCTAACCTTACCCCAAGGTTTTGTAACCTCTCAAAGAGATCATATCCTGTAACACATCTTATTGCATTGTATTGTTTCATAATATATTATATTGTATTGTTGCATCATAGCTAGCCGTTAGTCTGTTAGCTACTGTGTGTGTGTGTGTGTGTGTGTGTGTGTGTGTGTGTGTGTGTGTGAGACACCAAAGTCCTTTCTGTTTGAAAATTGCAAGTTTAGCCCTATTTTTGCGTGGGTCTCCTCCGGTTGCTCCAGAGGGCCAACTGGAGATGCTAAATTGGCCCTAGGTGTTATTGTATATGTCTGTATGTCAGCACTATGATGGCCTGTCCATGATGTGTCGTGCCTTCCACCCAAGGGTACCCACACGGGGGCAGTCGCGGGCTGGAGGTTAGGGAGCCAGCCCTGTGACCGGAAGGTTGCTGGTTCGATCCCCTTGGCTGACAATCCATGACTGAAGTGCTCTTGAGCAAGGCACCTAACCCCCATTTGCTCCCTGAGCGACGTGGGTAGGGCTGCCCACTGCTCCGGGCAAGTGTGCTCACTGCCCCCTAGTGTGTGTTCACTAGTGTGCATGCATGTGGGTGTTTCACTACATGGATGGGTTAAATGCGGTGGGCTGATTAAACAGTGTGCAAACACAGTTGGCTGATAATTCACAGGCTTCAGCATGAGTGGCTGCACATACAATTATAGATTAATATAGAGTATATTATTATAGATATACTGTACAACACTGAATGGATATATATATATATATATATATATATATATATATATATATATATATATATATATATATTATACAGCGTGCAATACTCCTCTTTATATATATATATATATATATATATATATATATATATATATATATATATATATATATATATATATAAAGAGGAGTATTGCACGCTGTATAATAAATAATCGGAGGCAATGAATTACAGGTCATCCCAGATGTACTGTACAACATTAAATTATGTATTATTACATACACTATATGATATGTATTGTGTTAGAAGTCTGGTTCAGCACTACAGCTCAAAGTGTCCTAAAGTGTGACTATAGATTTAGGTTTGTCAGGGTAAGAGCATCAGAAGCAGGGCTGTCTGCCTTCTCGGGCTCGTCACTGTCACATTTTCAGCGCGCGCCGACAGGGGGCCAGCGGACTCCACACGGCGGAGCAGCGCGAGACTGGACTGAGCGCTTTCCGTACAGCACCGAGAGAGGAGCCGCGGAGGTGCAGGAAAGGGGGGTACGGGAGGCAGAGAGAGAGAGAGAGAGAGAGAGAGAGAGAAAGAGAGAGGGAGGAGAAGGAGGAGGAGAAGGAGGAGGGGGGTGGTGGGAGGGGTCTTACATGGCAGACGTCACTAGTTGTGTAGGGGAGTATAGGCTGTGTTGTCAGCCTGGTGTCAGTCTGATGAAGATTGGCATTCAGGTAAGCTGTCATTCATTTTCAATGTCAGACCGCAGAAGCTAACACTCCAGCATCTTCTCTCTCTCTCTCTCTCTCTCTCTCTCTCTCTCTCTCTCTCCCTCTCCCCCTCTCATTACAAAAGGCAGGACATTATTCATACAGACAGGCCATGGATGAGGGAGAGCAGGGGCGAGAGAGAGAGAGAGAGAGAGAGAGAGAGAGAGCAGAAGAGAGGAAGAGAGCAGGAGGGAGGGAGACAGGGAGGGGAGGAGGGAGAGAACGAGTGTGATAGAAGGAAGAGAGGAAAGAGGGAAGCGAGGGGAAGATACGATATTTGGAGGCGCGTTAGGATTCTTGGATGCTTTTTTTGCTCCTTGAAGCGTGTGGACTTGTGAAATGTGGTAATTCTCTGTGCGGCTGGGCTGTCAATAACAATCCTTTGGTCATGAGGCTATTGGACTGATAGCGGCATGAGGCAGTCGTTTCTAACGCACTGTGGCACCTAGCAGAAGGCTTTTTCATTCAGAACACTTTTATTATCTGTTTAAGTCCTTTTTTTCCTTCCTCCCAGTCACTAAAGCGCCGAATGTTTTGCTGTCGAGTCTCACTGGGAGAGTGTTTTGAATAAGAGTATCGGTGGGCTAGTCGGTTAGCTAGGTTAACTCACTGTTTTAGCGCAAAGTTGATCGCTGTCTTTGCCTTATTTTTGTGTTTTCTGGCTACGGTGCCTTCGCCCAAGGCTTATTCTTTGTTAGTCTAATTGTGTTTGGTTTAATATATGGTGAAAATATCGCTATTTCGTTTTTTTTCTTTCTTAGCTCTTTTTAACGTGAACTTTTTTTTTGGCCACTGATAGTAAATAACGCCATGACGAGGGAGACGGTTGGTGGAGTAAATCCATACGAAAGAGTTCAATGAAGCTGTTTCTGTTTCTGTTTCTGTGTTAACTGAACATTTAATACGCTCGGTTTTTCACTAATTTACAGTAATAATGGACTTGACGGCGTGTTGAGTTTCTAATGACGTTTCTTTTCCTTCTGTGTTGATTTGTCTTATGGTTTCTCATTGTTTGCTCTTCATTAGTCTTTGGGGACGTGTATTCATTGCTTCTAAAGGGCTTCACGCCTTTGTTTTGAACTATCTGTGTGGAAAAGGGGGTTTAACTTTATTTTAGTGAAACTGGTGAAAGTCCACCTGTACTGTAAGTTCTCTCTTCAAAAAGATGGTTCTTCAAGGGTTCCTCAGCAAAGGGAATAGTTCTGGTCAACCCAGGGCTTCCCCGTAGAACTATTTTATGGTTAACAGTGAAACCGTTCTTCAGATTGGTGGAGAATGGGTTGTGTTTGGTTCTGTGTAGAACGTTTTTGAAAATGGGTCTAAATAGCATTAAAAGGGCTCTTCTGTTGTTACAGTGTCAAGTTTGTAATAGCAATGGCAGAATGACAGAGAACCATTTTCAAAAGTGTTATACGTAGAACCATATACAATACGATTCTAGATAGCGTCATGGGTTCTCATGGTTCTGAATAGAACCGTTCCCTTTTGCTACCTTTTAAAGAACCATCTTTTTAAGGGTGTAGAAAAGTTCTCTGGTCAACTTGACACTTTGTACTACATTAAAACACCTCTTAATGAAAAAATGGCTTTCGTGTGATTGATTAGGGTGCTTATGACTTAATAATTGAAGTGTTTAATATATAATACATTAGAATGAATGAGTTAGCATTTATATATATATATATATATATATATATATATATATATATATATATATAATAAACTCATGTATAACTCATATATAATAAACTCAATACATATGTATATGTGTAGCATGTTTCAGGCCCTTTGCGTTTTATTGATTATATTGGATTATAAGACATTTAGACTGCCCCCCCTCCAAGACCCTCAACACGTATAATATATAAATATATTCTAATAAATACTGCCATACGTGTAGTTTTGAGACGACACGGTTTTGTGAGTTCATGAGCTTCATTTCCGCTTGCAGTTTTCAGTGTGAAATTATGCCGTGCTGTTGGGTTCAATGTATTACTCAGCAGTAAATACAGAAAAAAAATAAATCAACTCTTCCACGTCCTAACATCATGTTTTTGTACTTCAGCTGCAACCCAGACGATATCCTGTGTTTGGTAACCATGACAGATGTTATAAAAGCTATTAAAGAAGCATAATTCTGTGTTACTGTCGTGGAGATTGCATTGCGCACATAACCATGAGAGTCTTCCCATGCCGTTCAGCATCTGACACATGGGTCCATGCCTTCTGACTGTCAGAAAAGCTGGATGAGGAATTTCTCACCATGAGAAGGAGAGAGGGTGCGTGTCTGTGCGACTCTATGTCCCTTTGTCCTCTCAAAGGCAGGCCTCTGGTAATCAGGTATTGTGTTTCAGTGGTTTGGGCTATCGTGAGGCTGTGATATTTTGGGTGGTGGTTGGGGGGGTGGGGGGGCTGGGTGGTTGCTGTTCAGTGCCAATTTAAATGCTGAGATCCCCGCTGTGATCTTAATTGATGATACGTGTCATGGGACAAGCCACCCTTGGGCAAAACTGCAAATATATATATATATATATATATATGTATATATATATATATATATATATATACCCAAGATTATTTGCATATTCTCATTGCCTGAGTCAGGAGCAAATTGCAGGCTGAGGTGCAATTCGTTCAGTCCTGCAGCTTTTCGCTCTAATCACTAATAAACTGATTCGGTCTTGCCTTGATGAGGGCCGTAAACAGAGTGGAAACAGCATATGTTATAAACCAATTTGCGCACTTATGCACGGCCATAAAGCTATTTAGAAAATTGAGCTCGGCCTTAGTGTCTGTCATTTTCTTGTTGACGCCTCTCTATCCGAATGCTTTATTTTCTACTCATATTGCCTGGATCTTTTAGCATCTGTAGGACTAATAGCTTATTTTATGGAACTTCATAGGCGATGTTTCATCATTTTGCGGGTTTCTATATGAATTTTGAGGAAAAAAGGGAAACATCAAACCAGAATTATTCATCAGCCTGCAGTCTTATGGGTGTTGTGGTTTAGACAGCCAAGGTCTTATGTGAGTTTGTGAGTGGATGTGAGGATTTGCACATGGCTCTACCTTATAGCACACCTCCAGGTGATTCTGATGCATGGAGGCAGCGCTGGGCTGGTATTGGCCCGGTCCACTAAGCCCTGCTGATCCCAATTGGTCTCTGAGGAGCGCATGCCTGCTATTGCTGTGTGTCCAAACGACCTCGCCTTACTTTCCCTCCCTTTTCCTCACTCAGCCTCTCGGCTGCTTGGCATAACAGTCCGGTTCCTCCCCAGGGGCGCTGGAGATACAGGCAGATTTGCCTGATTTATGCTTCAGGAACCGGTGGCTGGAGGTATTTAACGATCACCTATACTGCTCACATCACAGGCCGTGCCGCCTGCGCTGTCCCCTGTGTGTACAGGGACGAAAGGACGATATGCCATGAAAATGCATTAGAAGTACAAGGGGATATTATTTATGGCGTCCGTGAAAGACAACAGCAGAATTGTTTCAGTGTGTTTGTAATGCAGGGCTAATAGAAATAGCAAGATCAAGTTTAACAGCTGGAGCAGGCACTATTACAGACAGACAGGCTTTTCAATGACTTTATCAGAGTTTGAGCCTTATAAATAATAATTATAGTGCTAGTATATGCAAACACAAAAAAGTACTGATAATAATAATAATAATAATAATAATAATAATAATAATAATAATAATAATATTTTCCAGATGCAAATAGCATAAAACCTCATTTATGAGGAAGAAATAATTACTACATAAAGATCAAAAGCAGATTCAAATTAGCGAGGGCTTATTATCAATTCTGAATTTAAAAACCTTTAACAAGGCTGTAAACGTCAGAGCGCCTTTGTTCTTATCTCTGGTGGAATGCTGCTAATCCTAATAAATGAACACCGCCTTGCTGAGAGAAACAGGCCCTGCCTGCGAATCCTGAATTTATTATACTCTTCAGCAGTTGCTGAGCAGGCGAAGGTTAAAAATATTTGATTCAAATTCATCTGGAGATCAAAGGGCAGAAAATACCACCCAAGACCATCTTTTTTTTTGTTCCCCCTCAAAATACATAAATATACATGTGAATATTATAACTTCACAGTTTCCATTTAAAAAATAGCTCAGGGTATGAAAGACTTTGAAGGAAGACTTCGAGGAGCAGGTTCTGGTGAACATTTTCTCAATTAGATGGGATGTGTGGAGAGTAAGTCTCACATATTCTACACATTTCTAACATTTGTGCAGTATGGAGACGGGCAGGAGACTGGTGTTTCTTCTGTTTCTCTCTTCTATATGATAATCCCATGAGCAGAGGTGGGTAGCACATAGTTCCATGTACTTTTGATACCTTTTGATGAGTTTATAGTGTTTGGGGTATTCTCAGATGTTCATGCTTTCATTTATACTCGGGTGAGGAAAGGACTCGACTTTTACTCGGTTACATTTTACATCTGCGTGGCTTTGTGGTTGGTCATGCCTGTGATTTTTGAGGTTTATCATTTTATTTTCCTGCATCAACAAGAGAACAACGGTGCGAGAAGAATAAACCTCACTTGCTGTACTGATAGATGCTGGATGTAGTTCCACTGCAGTTTTCTAAGTTACTCAATATGTAAAGGGGAACTCTACCAATCTTTAAAAATGAAAAATGAAAATTCAGTCATTGTAAACAAACTCATCCAGAGTGATTTGCTGTGAAATGATGCTTCGCAAAGAAAGTTGCCATCTCTGATTTCTTTATAGTGATAGGAATTATGGGTTGCACGTCTATAAAGCAGTCGTCTTTTGATTTCCATCCAAAATGACAAATATATGTGGCTGTTGTCGGAACAAATCCTTGTATCTTCAAAGTGGTAACTTTACAGGAGAAGGAAAAAACCTACTTTATTTTTAATGCAAGTCAATGGAACCAGATTTTTTTTCCATGCAATTTTGGGCCATTTTTTTTAGTTCAAATTGTGTCAAAAACTGAAAAATGACAAAAATGAAGATACGAGGTTTTGTTCAGACAACAGCGATAAACACGTCTTCTGACTTTGTATATGTAATGTTGAAAATTTATATTATTTATATTGCCCTGCATGTGTCATGAATAGAAGTTTAAGGCCAAAACTTGAAGAAAAATGCTTATTATTAACCATTTTATGTAAAAAAAAAAAAATCTGTGAGGTAGCGTTGAGATAGCTTTGTAGGCAGTGCATGCTTTGGACAGCGTCTTCTATCACTGTCATTGGACGCAATTCTGACATGGTAAGTGTGCATTTCATATCAAACCACTCGGAACAAATCTGTTTGTCTTTTTTACATTTACTTATACAAAAAATTCCCTTTAAATCTATTTTGTGACCTGGTATTTCTGTACCTTTACTCCAGCTGTAGTTGTGTCAATATTTAATTGAAGTAATAATCCACTTACTGGAACCTGGGTTTAGGTTACCCATGAGAAGCTCTTTTGAAGTCTGTTTCTCATGAAGCCGGTTTAAAATGCTGACGTCTGTTTGAACTGGACTGGCCCGAATTTCCATCTATTGCTGTAAAACGCATCTTGAGTATGAATGCCGTCTGTCTCAGGCCTGCGTGAATGTCATCTTTCAGAAAGTCTGTCTATCCTGAGTTTCCTTCCTGTTCACTGGTCTTCTGTCTTCTGACATGGATTGCCGTTGATTTGGACGGCCTGATTTCTTTTAGCCCTCAGACGTAGGGTTATATCAGACTTTCCTCCCTGCGGATCTTCTCTTTGAGCATCTTTTGTTGTTCTCTGTGCGCAGCCCAGACATCTTCTCCATCTTTGTTTTTTTAAAGCCAGAGAGCCATTTAAAGGCATTGATTGCTCGCTGAATGCTTCATAATAACATTAATCCAAGGAAGCATCACTTAACAGCCTGGATGGAATTCTTTCCCTGTGTTAATGCACTGGAATGTGTTTTCTTATAAAGAACGTAAGTGACTCTTGAATGAGCTCCCAATTGCTTCCTTTAAGAGCACCATTACTGTATATCAGTCCAGCTAAGTGGATGTGCATTTTATTTGCTAAGCGGTGTGTTTTTCCCCTCTTTTATTGCCCTGTTATTCCCAAAAATACTTTAAGGAGCGGTGCTTTATCCCTCTGATATAAAGCATCAGGGCTGCCTGGCCTCTGGATGACCGTAAAGCCCGTGGCTTTCCTCTGGCTTTGACATAATATACGATTTACAGCATGCGTGAAGTCCAGCGTTTGAAAAAAGTCTGACTCTACCTTGCTTTGGACCTCGTGCCCAGGATTTGGCATGGCAGATTTTGTAGGAATCGCTGACAGACTTAGCACAAATGACCTCTGAGCTCTGTGGTTCATAAGCAGGTAGTCAATGATCCCATTCCGTGTACTGTCCTACACTTTTGTTGCCTATTTCTGCGCTTCGGAAAACTTTGTTCTCTTTTGTTGTTCGTTTCTGCCTGCAAGAAAACTTGGTGCACCCAAATGATGCATTCAAGAACTGCAACATGAAAGATATTTTTATCCGAGCAGCATAACTTAGCAACTGAGTCGAATGAGGAAGATGGCTTAAATCGCACAGAACAGAGCTTTATGTCTGAGTAGAGCTGAGAACTAAAATGTGCACCTTTCCCTTTTGATTAGTTTCCAGCTCTATGTGTTCATCCAATATAGACGCTACATCCTTTTTCAGTGCAGTTTTAATGCGGCTAATAGGAAATGTGTCTTAAACATGAGGCAGTTTTTCCATCAGTGTATTATATGGAAGAAGGACGTTTCTGTGCATTAATTATAGCAGATCATTTGTGGAGCACAGTAAGCATAAGTAATGTGCTAATTAGGGCGTGGCCAATATGAAAACAGCGATTTTAAGGGGTCAAAAATGACAATAACAGATATTATCAGCCCACATAATTTTACACTTTAATTTTAGATTTTAATATACTTTTATACAGCCGTGATGTGCTGAATTTAACATAGTGGAAAAAATGGCCTGTGCAAAAGTCATTTCACATTTTGTGTTTTTTTTTCCCCTCCAAAGTAGAAATATACACTAAAAAAAGCCATGAGTGCCTATAGAGGGTAGAGGTTAGAGTGTCGTTACAATGTCGTTAGTCGAGGTGTTTAATATATGACTGCAGTTTTAGTTAAACAGTGTTTTATTGATTGTCACTTTGTTATGTCACAATTTTTAAAAGTCAAACAAACAACAGAAACTCTCAGTCTTAAATAATGCAAATATTGTAGTAAGCGGCCGGAATCTTTATGTTTTTAGGGTAAAACACCTCTTCTCTGTCTTATTTTTCATTAGTTTTTCTTCATATTATTCTCATAGTACATGTTACATGTTATATGTTTTCTTATCATAAAGAGAAAGTGACTCTATTTAGGTTCCCAACCATATAAAGTTTTGCCTTGTAGTTGCACCCATGCCAAAAACGTCTGTCATTATTGGCAATGTTTTTGCCAAACTGAGAACATAGCAGGCCATCATTGTACTTTTTGGGCATTTGTACTAACACAAATAGCACTTCATTGTAAGGCTGGGAGCACGTCTTGATTTATCAACACTTATCAACATTGGCCCTGAAATTGCAAAGTCGAATTTATCATTTTCAATCTTTCTTTCTTTTTTGGTAGCTTGTTTGTTGTATGTGTGCTGCTACAAAGGAAAAATGGCATCAGATACAGTTTTTGTGTTCTTAATGTTTTTACTGATAAAGCGAATGCAGTGTTTAATACAGTGGAATGCTACAATGTGCTTTATTATGAAGCAGACATATGAAGAAGATGAAGAATATTGGTCCGTTGAGTAGTAACAATGATAACCTTATCATTTCTCTTTCAACCATTATGACGCAAAGGCACTGGTTAACGGCCCATTCTGTTAAAAAAAAAAAAAAAGTCACCACATGACTCTAACAAGATCTAAAACTCTACAAAACAGGCACTGTATGTGTGGTGGAGCTTGAAGCTCTGCTTCAGTGGAGGGTATTAAAAATAGGCGAATAAACCATGAATAGCCGTGAGCTCTGATGTGAAAGACACTGTTAAAGCAGCACTATGTAACTCTTGGGGATTTGGAGACCTCTCTGGTGGAAATGGGTATTTACAAACAACATGTGGAGGAACATTTTGTATCATTAGTTTTGCTTTGGACCCCCACAATCTAGGAATCTGATGGATCATATCTTCATCAGTGTAATGTTGACTTTGCATTTGAGACCTAAACGTCTAGCCTGACCTTCCTTTGGCGTCTGCGCATGTGACGTTAATTTATAAAGATGCATGACATGGTTTGAAAACCTCCCATGAAATCCATCCAGTCACCTTTGACTTTTAAATGATTATTTCAGGCTTTTTAAGCTGACTTATAGCTGTGAACAGACAACATATTGTAATGTTTTTGTTTTTTTTCTCCTCACTCTGTATTCTTCCCTCTTTCAGGTTTAACAAAAAAGCTGACATAGTGCAGCTTTAATGTGTACATAATGTGACTCAGTGTGAAAAATGCTATAAGGCTTTGTCGCCCCCTCTGGCACAAATGAAAACGGTCCTAGATATATTAAATGTTGCTACTACTACTACTACAAAAAAAAATAATGAAAATATCTTTATAAATCCCTATTCCCAGTGAATTTCATTGGTTTACATGGTTTGCAATTTACATTCTCAATTGACTGCAGTTTATACAGAAGCGTGGCATTTTGATTAAGTTAGGTTATTGCATGCCTCTGTTTTGTCGTGTTGACGTGTTAATGTGTTAGCATTTGATGTTATCGCTTGTTGTGCATCAAATTAGGAAAAAGAAACAACATGTTTCTAGTAATTTACATTTTAACAAGCCAAGTTTACTCCAAAGGACAGCTTGGTTCTCAAATCTGCTCACACTCACCCAAACACACACACACACAGACACACACACACACTGAAAGGGTCATTGCCAACTGGGCTCAGTTAGGCTTTCTCAGTATGTGCAGACATTTTAGGGAAAACCTCATGTCGCTTCTGATTTAAGAAGTGGTTCTATTTGAGGCCTCGACAACATACTTTTGGTTTTCTAATGGATTTCCAGGGCAAGCTGCCCCACATTTCTCTCTCTCTTGCTTTGGTCGGATTTGATGGGCCTCAAGGCTTCGAGCTGTTTCCTTTCAAGTGGAGATGTAAACAATAAGATTGCAGATGCGTGCAGTATGCGTTCTGGGGCTTTTGTTGAGGAAAGTTTTTACAACATGAAACCCATCTTTTATTCATAAAATTCTGGAGCAGAAAACTCAGCACCGTGTGCCAGATTTTGATGTTTCTTTAATTCTATAATCACAGGACTGGCTTTCACAGAGTTCCAAGAGCCGTTTGTCTTAAACAGAACGAGTTAGAGGTCGGATGGCCAGCAACATCTGACCAAGGCGTCTTCAGTAATTTGATAAGGAGGCTAGTTTTTCAGTTTATAGCTTGGTGTGGTCAGCGAGAAATGCTGCCCACTGGCCAAAATATGTGTACGGATTGACAGTTCAAATTTTGTATGTTTCAGCTTTCATTATTTCAACTTTTTCAAATCAGTTCAGATCCTTCAAAAGAGACTGATTTCAGGATATATTAATTATGGTTACAAAAAGGTTTCCAGCAGACTTCTCTTCAGAGTTCCACTGTTGGTCTCATAGACTCTTAGCCAACAGCAATACAATGTACAGTGAATAATATATTAATTATATCATAAATTATGTGCTCACGCACTCATAAAAATAAAGGTGACAAATGGATCCAAAACCACTTTTGATTTATTTTTTTAAAGGAGCCATATGTGAGACGATGCACCTTGTCGAATTCATACTCCACACAGTCGTTCCCTCTTCACTCCTTCTCATGTTTACTTACCAGTCTAGAAGAAACATTGCATCAAACTTCATCATTAACTCACTAAGAGCTGTGTCCAGTGGTGGAAAGCAACACCAAGGTTATCTCTTATTTATTTTTCTAACAGCCGACTCAACGATACAATGACTCAGTATCACCTCTTGAGGAACATAATGATATTACAAAATGGGATGGACCAGGGCTTACAGTTTAGCATGGTAACTCAGTAGAAATCTCTGCAACACGATACACAGACGTCTTTGACATAACTTCAAAACGGTTACATCTTCACGTTCTGTTGATATTTTTAGTTAATTTTGAAATTTTAGTTAATTTTGAAACCAAAATTCTTACACATGGTTCCTTTAAAGATCATTTTAATGCATATAATATACTTGTATACCATATAATATGCTATATACTATATAAACTATATGCTTATAATACTTGTATACTATATAGTATACTTTTATAAGCATTCTAAAAGAAGGTATCACAAAGGGTTCTGTGCAGAATACCATAGAAGAACTACTTTGTTTCCCTTAACAACATCATTAAAATAGAAATTTGTGAGTTTGAAGAACCTTGTAAGTGGTTTAAAGTATTATTTTCACATAATGTAAAGGTTCTACAGCAATTTTCGCGTTCCTTCTAGAACCTTACACAACCGAGAGGTTATTTAGGCATCAAAAAGGTTATTTACACTCTATATGTTTCATTTAAAAGAAAACAGTTTTTTGAAGAAGCATCATTTAAAAGGATCTTTTGGAAACCAAAAATGGTTCTTCTATGACGATGTGTATTGAACTCTTTTGGGGACCTTTCTGAGTGTGAGTGTGCTGTGATGATTATACTACCTGTTATCAAATGTAAAATGGATACTATAATGGTTCTTGGATTACACATTGGTTCTAAGAAAAACTTCAAACTACAAATTTCTATTTCAATCATCGATCTCAAGGGACCCAAAAGTGGTTCTGCTATGGCATCACTCAACGAAACCTTTGTGGTACCAATTTTGTCAAGAGTGCTTAAAAAAATCCCAAATGGTTAATGTGATATATGTCTGAATAAAACATTTCAGTGATTTAGGGCCTTTAAATTTTGTGGCTGTTCTTTAAAGTTTAAAAACACTCTTCACACATCTCATTTACAAAAATAGTTCTTTAAAGCAGTTCTTTAGCTGGTCCTCAGGGACCCTCAGATGAAGCAAATATGTGGACCATCCGGGAGTTTCTGAGGGCTAGTTTGGGAACCACTGCTTTGTAGAAGCATCTGTTGAAAAGTTCTGTAAGGCGTCAAAAGTGGTTCTTCTGTGCAGTCACTCCAAAAACCCACTTTATCACCTTTATTTTTAAGAATGTAGTTCTCAGGCTATCATGAGCATTAACAATCGATAGTTTTGAAATATATGTGTTTATTAATGGTAGATCAGCAGTAAGCAATAGAGCGTTCTTGGCATGGTTGAATGTGAGAATCAACTGACCACCAGGCATTCAAAGCCCATGGCAGCCTGGAAAGCATTCCTATACTCTTGAGTATAACTTTATAACGCTGCCCTTCAGAAAGCTCTGATGACAGCTCCAGGCTAAAAGTGAAAAATAAACAGCTGCAGGCCCAGAGCTCGGGTAAATGTGGATGTGGCCCTCTGCCACGGCCTGGCTAGGATGACATGGGGACAGTGACAGAAGAGAGTGAGGGTCTGCTTTGCCAGCCAGCGAGCTTGAGCTGAGCCAGCGAGGCCTCATGGTTGGCCTGGGTCAAATTGTTTCAGTGCTGTTGGAAAAGAAGAGAGGGTTTATGGTTAGAAGGTGTTGGTGCCACTGGAGATGGCGTACACCTGCCTTTTGATTCTTTTATGTGTGGTGATCTGAGTCAATGAGTCAACCATAATGCTCTTGAAGACATTCGTTTTAGATGTGAAGAATTCCCTGAAATGAACTTGGTTTGTAACTCACTCACTCACTCATTCACGTTTAACAAGATTGTCCACAAGGGGGAGTTAGTGGCACTCTAGTAATTAGTGAAAACAACTTTGTGTTAGCTGAAGTTTCTGACTCTAATGAGCGAGTGTGTGTGCTCTCTAATACTTCTAGGGTATTATCATTCCATCAATGACACTTTGTATCCCTGCCTATTTATTTACTTGTTTATTTTTTTAATTTTTTTACAAGTGAATTCTAGATCAATATTAGATTTATATTTCTGCAAGTAAAGCTTTAAACCATGTAGGAAGTTTCTGTCTAAATTTAAGCATTGCTGTGCTTTAATCAATACATTGTTCACAAGCATCAGTCATGCAGGTAAATGGGTACAACCAGGGATGTTTTTAAACATTTGAGGGCCCAAAACAATATCTTTCTGGGGAGGGAAGGGAGGATGAGGAAATACAGTCATATTCTTTTGTATGCAATAATAGATCGAGAATTACTAGCTAATTAATTTCCATTAATTCTCTGGACTCTGTTTTTCTACAAAGAATATTGAATACATTTTTAAAAGTCCATACTCGGGGTCCACTGGTGGCTTAGAAGACTCTAAGCAACTGTTTGTACCACTTATAGCAAGAAATGACCCTGGGTACAACATGGAAAACATGGATGTAACACACACACACACACACACAAAATTGTAAAGACAATTAGAAGAAGTTGTAATGCACACTCTGAACATGGTCTTTAACATACTACATAAAGAAGGAAGCTAAGACTAAGCAGTAAAGGACGAAGGGAAATGCTCATGAAAAAGAAAGAAGAGAGTCTTTTAATCAGATTTTAAGTAGAGAAAGAAGAGCAGTCACTGAGAGACTGAGGAAGAGAGTTCCAGAGTTTGGGCGCCAATGACGCTGAAGGACCTACCTCCCAAGGTGGAAAGGCGTGGAGCAGCAAATAGGTTATAACAAGAAGACCCGCGAGAGTGGGAGGGAGTGTAAGACTTCAGAGGTTCTCTGTGGTGTAGAGGGGAGCAAGGTTATGCAGAGCTTTGAAATGGGATAGAACTGGTAGCCAGTGAAGCTGAGAGAGAATGGGGTGATGTGAGCTGAACGTTACTATGGGCGAGAACTCTTGGTGCAGAAATGTATTCTTAAAAAACCGAATGCAGTTTTCACTAAGACTCTGACATTTGCACATGTTTTCTTATTTGGGATTTGCTCTCAGGTAAGAACAGAATCTACACACACTCAAGAGCACAAAGGTGTGAACAGTTCTGTGGTTTAAGAACACGTCATGAATCTGATGTAGAGTTATACTGAGGACCTTTCTTAATAACAAATGTAAGAATAAACTTATAGGATGTTATTGGTGAGTGACGCCCAATGATTTGTTGACTAATCAACGCCCAGTGGTTCGTTAGTGTGGAACTTTTGGTCAGAGGTTTAATCAAGCTCAGTGCAAAGCTGACCCAAACTGGTCCATCATCATCCAAAGTGGTGTATTAAAAACCTTTAGCGTTGGATTTGTAAGCATGTAATGACAGTAATTATGGTCAATAGATTCCATAATATTCCACAGTAACTTACAATTTAGGGGTCTTTCTCATAGACTCTTATTGGTGTGCTTGCTCAATTCTGTCAACATGAGTCATCCCAGCATGCAGGACTTAAAAACATTACAAGCAACTGAAAGAAGGGAGGAAGAATAAGGAGACAATGTAAAGCACAGGAAAATACACATAAAAGCTGTGTCAAAAATGGGAGGTAGGCTGTGAGTCTTGTGGGAAACTGGAAACTGACTCAACGCAGGCTCATATTTGGAAAATGATGTCCAAATCCATGAGCAGTCTGTCCCGTCAGGTTTGGACAAATATTTCAAGCTCTGCTGTCAGTTAACCTTTGTCAGGGGCAGTGTGGTGTGGTGAGGAGGACTTGCTGAAATGGTGCTGGCTCCACACGCCGGTGGTATTTATAAACAGTCACGGACATTCAATCCGGTCAATCACACCTCGCCTCTCGGCTTTCAGCCTTTTGCTGAAGATGCCTCGCTCTCGAAGCCAAAATCACAGCTGGCCTGAGTGGCGGGGAAAGGGTTAACCTTTAACTTCCTGCTCTGAAACGAGGCTGGGAAAAACAGGGTGAAAGGTCAACATGAATTGAGACACTGCAGGGGAATTCCTCACTGTCCTCTTAAGCCTGGCCTCTTCAGTTCATGACATGCTCTTCTATAGGTGGACATGTGTGATTGCAGAGCATTGTAGGTACTTTTGCACACCGTCCGAGTAAATGACCAAACAAATAGCTTGGTAGTAAGAAAGAGGGCAGTTATTTATGTGGTTTTAGATTTTATTGTATACTCCAATAGCTTTCCAAAACACTCTTCATCATATTCTTCATAACATATTTCATAAGCTACATTCAAAAGGTGGGTGTCATATGAGGCTTTCCAGTCAAATAGATAGTGATGTCATTTTATACCCTTATAACCAAAGAAGCTGAACTTTTTTTCTACTGAAAGTCCACAAATCTGAGCTATAAACTATGAACAGATGGTGTCTATTCAGTGACCTGCTCTTTAAAAAAGATTTTTATAAAATAATACAAAGAGCATCTAAGATTTTTGGCTTTTAGCAGTAAATTGTAAGCATATAGCAATATGTATAGATTATAAAACACATGTTCTGTTAAAGTGTGCGGAGTTTTTAGAAAAGGTCAAGTAAAAATTTGCATTTATTTCATGCACTTACTGAATAATTTGCCTTATGATTTGGTCATGTAAATTCAGATGGACAAACCAAAATATAGCCTGGAGAATAAGAGGTTAAACCATGCTTTACTGACTGATATGATGGTCACTAGTTAATTGCTAAATTTCTAAATCTTAAATAAACAACAGACACAAAAAACAACATAGCCATTACATTGGTAAACATGCTTATTTGCATCTTACTGTGGTGCAACAATAGTCCCAAAAGGGAGATTTTCCAGTTTAAAGATAGAAAACGCCTCCCATGATGTCTTCTGAAGACAGGAGCCGCTTTGTTGTTGATACTTAAGGACAGACGGTGTGAAATGTTTTTTTTTTCCATTTTCTTTCTCACTAGCTGACTAAAGCAGAAGCTTAAAAAAAGCAACAACGTTATGTCTATGAAAATGAATATCTGTATTTTGTAGCCATTGCTGCATTACATTATCACTGTTGGGGGGCAAGGAGTAGATGGTTGGGGGGCTTTATATGGCATATCTACGGAATGCATGCTGGGTATTGGTAGTTTGAGAACATTAGGCAAAAACGCAAAATGGATACACAATCAGAATTTCTGTCAAACCGATGAGGCTGAAGGGTACAGTGCTGCATTACAGAATTTTAAATAGCATGATAGATATTACATTAATTGCTATTTTACCCAGGAATTCCCCTTAAAGCAATATAAATATTGTACTACTGGAAGTGGAGCTACCTATATATTTTTTTTACAATCTTAACAAACCTTATAAATGCATATAGGTTAAGAAAAATAGTCAGAAGTGACCAATCCACATTCAAAACTTTGTTTCTCAGTGATGCTCATTCTAAAATTGTAGAAGAATATCATTTAAAAATGTGCATAATCCCAAAAAGCATTTTGTTGCTACTGTCTCCTCTACAGTACATTAGCCTCTGCTGTATATATTTATGTTTAGGTACTTTGTTGCTACAATACGTGAGTGCATTAACGGAGCACTGGTATTAGAACAGTAGTCAGTATAAGCTGATACTCAGAGTTCAGATATCAGAATCTATCAGGATTGAAAGAGTAAGATCGGTGCATCCCAGAGTGTAAATGTGTGTCAGACATGCCGCTAGAGCCGAGAAAAGCCTGATGAAAGCTCCATGGCTGACTCCCTGGTGACGGCTCTCATTCCTGTAGTCCCAGGACAGGAAGCTGGAGAGCAGCAGGCCTCGGAGGCCGTCTGGGCTTGGGGAGACGCGAGACTGGGCCTGGATGAGTGCCAGGACGCTCCACTGGCCTGGAGAAGTGAAAGAGCATATGAGCTGTGTGCTGGGGATTAGACACAAGAGAGATGGTCTTCATGGCATCCGGCTTCAGTCTCAGCAGGCTGGGCACAAAGAAAACCTACAGCAGCTCCATCTCCTATCTGTAATCTCCTATCTGAAAAAGACTTGTGTGCACACTGAAGCTAGTAAACAAAGGCTGGAGTGGCTAAAGACAATAATGGAATTCTTGGTAATGATAATGATGGTGGTGTTTTCATGCTAATGACAATGATGTTGAAATAGTTTTGCCTAAGACACAAAGAGACATCCTTCCACATGTTCAGATGTAAGGGAAAAACATGAACGCTTTATCTCTTATTTTTCCTGTGAATGGTCTTCCAGAAGTCTAAGGGAAATAAAAATTACACGGTGAAGTAGTGCGCTGTTTAAGAGATATAAAAGGATTTGTTTCAGACAAGAGCTCGGTTCCATCTGACTCATCACTTTGCTGTGAGATATTTTTAGCGGTAAAGTACTTTTCCTGTTTGGATTTCCAGAGTTTTCTAGGCTAGAGGGGAGCAAAGCCTCCCAAGATTTAAGCAGTTTTATAGAATAACACCATGCTTTATTGGTGGATAGGACACATGTATAGTATATATGCACCGTTTGCTGCTAACGTGACAGGCACACCCTGTGTGTGAGTGTATGTGTGTGAGAGTGAGTGTGTTTTGGTTCATTTGCCCCGTGTTGTGTCTAGCGCAGCTGCATGTGTCAGCTGCTGCCTGGTTTAATGTGAAGTTTAAACCCTTCATGACGCCAACTAGGGTCCAGTTACACTAGTGGGAATACCTGCTATTGTGCTCCAAATCCCTCCCTAATTCCCAGGAATTTTGCTATCCTTCTCTTAAACTGGCCAAATTGTGCCCTGCTTAATTTCCACCGAGGTTGCTCGTCGTAAAGATGGTGGCTGTTTTAGTCAGTTTTACCACTAGAATACAATTAAGCCTTTGCTTCTATGTCTTTATAAGAGTTATTGATAGTCTCTGTTGATCCTACCAAATTATCATGCTTATTATTTGAGACTTGAACAATTTGAGCATTAGGCAGGCTCTAGAGGAGATTAGTACTGTCTGGATGACTCAAGTGAGCAAAGTACCTTTGTGAAAATTGTCGTTCGTTAAAATCTACTTTCTTGATAAATTAACAAGGTATTGTTGGCAAGTTGTATGATGACAATGTATGTTTTAAACTCTTCTACAACATAAAATGGAGATTGGTGGACATACCAATTGATATGCATTTTCTTCCACAAACTTTTTTAGTCTTTATAAAAGCTTCTTGGTTATTTGTTCCAGTAAAGTGCTTTGTAATTTCTAAAAGGCTGTACAATTTGTTATTATCCCGCTTAGCCAATTTTCATTGTTGGTACTTTCTTATAATTCTGATTACTCAATTAATCATCAAAATTAATGATAAATTAATGGATTACTAATGAAATTGATGAGGCCTACAGATGATGCTGCACTGGTCTTTTAAAAGCAACCTAACGGTCATTTTGCCCCTCCCTTTTTTTGCCCAGCAAATGTTTTCCACTGTTTTCCACAACCTGTGTGACATTAATGTTAGTGTGAAATTATTTCACTGTTTTCAGCCACTTTATTGAGTTTCCAGTGAAAGTTTGTGCACGGTCAATAAAGATAGCGAGCATCCCGCTCTTTCAAAGCAAACAGCAAGGTGACTATCATAAATTTGTGATTATACTGTTTTACTGTTTATTAGAATTGAGATTATGGGCATTATGAATGTTTTTTGCTGTTCTCATGGTAACAGGAAGCTCAAAACCCTGGCACCAGCTGTTATTATCACAGCCTTTGAACAGCTGGAGGGCTATTGTTGGCAAGGCATTGTGGGCAGTGACCGTGTCCGCCAGTTCGTGCCTTGGTATGGCCGAAGCGGAGATTTGTGGATTTGGTAGCTCAAGCGGTGTGTGACGACCGTGATGTGAGGCAAAGAGATAGATGTGGTTGAAAACCAGGAAAAAATGTTATTTCTCAACTTTATGCTCAAAAAAGTTATCAAGCACTAGTTATCATGCGTATTCTGAAAATTGTTTGACTTATCAGAGAGAATCTTACAAATTGTGCGCTCAAAAAAAGTTGTTTAATTGGGCCATGTACTTCCACTTGATTAAATAGAACTAGAGTAATGATGTCAGCATGTCAAAATGGTACCTTTACAGGAGAAGGGAAAAAAACAGCTGTACTTCTAATGTAAGTCAGTGTAACCAGAGTTTTTTCCAAGTAATTTTGGGCCGTTTCTTTGATCCATTTGTCATGAAATTTACATGCAATGTAAAGAGTGAAAGGCATTTTCAGTTAAAAATGGAGATATGGGCTTTTGTTCCAAGAGCAACGATGTACAGTTTTACTAGTGATAACATGGAATGAACATTCATGGCTGAACTCAGAACCGAAATTCAGAACTTTTTGGCCTGAAAATGAAAATCATAATCTGAAAGAAAAAAAAACCAAACAAAAACCCCAGAAAATAAATAAAATCAGAACAAGTTTATTGGAGTATGTGCCTCAGAATCCAACATCCTGGACAACAGAGAACAGCTGGTCATCCAAGGCAATGAATTCCATCATTTTTGGTTAGATTTTGCACTTTGGCGCTGTTGTTTGTGAACTTTTTCTTCTTTTGAAAAAAAAAAAGGACTCAAAAAGGACTTTTCTTCCTCTCTGCTTCTGTAATTTTGTTATATATTTTCACATCAAGCAGGGCGTGTTTTCAAATGGTGTCGCACCTTTTGATACCTGCTATGAACAGTGATTACAAAAGCTTGTGTAAAAGTGACAGTTTCATGCAGATGACATTTGCTTTGTTGATTTGCTGCTGCTTAAACTGTGTGAATGCATCTGTGCTGAAAGTGAAGGGAACAAATTTTGTTCTTATTCCCTATATCATCATCATCATCATCATTATCATTATTATCATTATTATTATTATTATTATTATTATTATTATTGTTAAAACTATTTGTAAAGTCTTAGATTTTAACATGTAGCTTTAAACCTTTCTTCTCTTTTGGCTCTTTCAGTTTTCAGTGGCCAAAATTTCTATGCATCCCTATTTGTTACCTCAATATAAAATGCAATGGACTTGTATATCCCCCCCCATAATCGCATTCTTTCATAGTATCTGTTGTGAGGTTGGACAAGCTTTACAGAATGCTGGTAACATCCCATTCAATCTAATGTAAAGAGTTTTAGTCGTAACACAGTTGTTGTTTCTGTAGTCTGTCTAACATTAGCTTGATCACACAGCACAACATGATGTGCAGTTTCTATTAAAGTGTCATCTTTCAAATTCATATGAAATAAATGTTATTTAAAATTTTATTTAACTCACTGTAAGTTTAAAAGTGAGTTACATGTCTCATTAGGTAGCGGTTTGCCAGTGTTTGATAAAGTTTGTCTGACTTGGGCAACGTGGACAGCATGAATATCTCAGTTTCTACTAATATGAATATATTTTCGGGTTTGTAACTGAATCAACTCTCTTGGTTAATTTGGAAAATGGAGTGAGCAGAGGCAGGTTCAGAGGGGAAATGCAAATGGATGTCCTCCTACTGATCGACTTAATGAAGAATTTCTGAATTTCTGGCAAATAGCGAAGACTTTGCGTGTCCCTGAGCTTCAGTAGAATTGAGGAGAATTCCAGGAAGAGGAGAGAACCTCAAAGTGAGGCCAGGATTGTGTGCTTGAAAACTGTGGAGCTCTATATGTTTTGGGGAAGCACGGTACCACATAACTCTGCTGTCTCTGTATATTTGAATGGCAGGAGGGGGTAATGTGTGCTGGTATTGGTGGTGGTGCATGTTGGAGGGGTTCCCGAAACCTCCCAGTGTGGCTTTTCAATGAGGTGTAGAAAGTAAAACACACACCGCTGCTGTGTTTGTGTGAGTGTGGGGGGCACCGGGAGACCATCCTGCATGGCACGGTGTGGGCGATCTGAAATTCATATTATGGTTTGGGCAATATTGGTATGATTTCATGATACACAAACAGGTAGATAGCCAGCTCTTTGAAGATAATTTATATAAATAAATAAACCTCATAAAACCAAAATTCACAGACCAACCTTCATTTATTTAATTTACAGTCTAAATGGCCTTTTAGTCCCTTTATTGTCTTTATACTTATATACTTTGTAGTACAGCAAAGCTCTTTCCTTTGCATATCCCAGCTTACAAAGCTGGGGTCAGTCATGATATAATCCACTTTCATAAGGAAACTAGGAACAACCGTGCAAGATACTGGTAGACCACCAAAACTGACCCCATCGAATAAAGGATGTTTAAAGCTTTTATCTTTGAGTGAGAGGAGAAAATCAAGCTCCGCTCTCAGATCTGAAAAAAGTGTTTCTGTCCATCCTTCCACTGTGAGAAGACCACTCAGCACTATGAGTCTGAAAGGAGCTCTTACTGAGAAAAAAGGAGAAAATTTGAAAATCAAACAACGTGGGTGCTGTTGTTCTTAGTACAATGGATTGTCCACCCCAGAGTCCAGACCTCAACATCACTGAATGTATTTAGGATTACCCGGACTGTGAAGCAGAAAATGCAGCCAACTCCTGAACTTTGGATGTGTGGAAGAATATCCCCAGATTTCCATGAAAACTGAAAATAACTCTCTCAAAAAGAATGGAAGCTGTAATAAAGGTAAAGGGTCCACACAGTAAACAATGAAAACTGTGATATCATATGTAATTGCTGAGACTTCCTGATGCTGAAAAATGAATAACTTGTGCTTGTTGGTGAAGGGTGGTCTCTGACTTTTGCACAGTATATAATGGTATAGTGATAGTAGTGTCATCCACGTTTGCGTTTTTTTTTTTTGTTTTAGTGGTATTGATACATAACAAAAACCTATATGTCACTTACTGGGTGCTTTAGGTTGTTTTGAAAGAACAGGTAAACGTAAATAAATAAATAAATAATCCACCTGTTTCTTTCCTCACGGTCAATTTCAGTGTGCGGCTGACATTTATAATACTGCATAAGGTACCGTTCAGTGCAGTTTCAAAGCAAACTATGTCAGGTTCATAAGAATTTACCAAGAATTACCAAGAGTTAACACTATTCAGTGGGTTTGCTAATCTTACTAAAAATAGCCTGAGACTGTGAGATCATTGCAAATATTGTGATATAGAAACGTATTAATGCCACCCAGCAACACTTTCAGAAGGTAAAAAATGCTGCTGACGTTTTCCACTTTTAGCTAAAGCCGTAATGATCAAATCCACAATTACATGTCATGGATTACAGTAGTGGTCTCTCTGTACTGCTAAACCTCCCCTCCTAATTCATGCATGCATGTGCGTTTGAAGGTGTGGGTTCCCTCTTATGTGTGTATAAAGGGCCTGCGTGTTTGCACAGGGGCCTGGCTGGACTCTGGCTGGCTGTGTGGGCAGATGTGGTAGTGTGCTGCAGCAGGAATGCTAATGCTTCCTCTGAGGCTAGCGAGGAGCGGCGCGATTAGCCCTCCGTCCCCCAGGGGGAGCCGCTGCGCGCTTTAAGCTTTAATTCATATTGACGTCAACAGGAAGCTGGACGATTTCTCAGGGGAAAAGGGAAGGGGGGTGCGGTGGTTGGTCAGCCAGTGGGGTCTGGGGGCTCTGTAGCTTAGGGAGGCTGCAGGAGGGATTAGCCGGTGCTAAAATGTTTTCTTTGTAGTTTGGAAGAAACCCGAGGAAGGTTCTCCGTGAACCTCCCAGCGTCACTGACCCAAAGAGGGGGATGGGGGTGGGGTGGGCCGTTATAATCGGCATTCCGCCTTTCCCAAACCATCTCTGTGTTCCCCTTTTGCCTCACATACACAGCTCCCATTGAAGCCTTGCACACAGACCTCACACACACACTCCATTCCTTTATTTTTCTGGCAAGTCAGTAGCCCAAGGGTAATCACAGAGCGTAAATGGAGTGTCCCACCCATTGTCCTAACCTGGGTCATTCAGCACCATTTAAAATAGTTAAAAAGTTTATCTCATGATCAGTATAGATTAAACTTTAGGCTTGTTATTCTGTTGTTAGTCTTGAGGCTTAGTATCCAGTAACATCACAGCACTTTCATATTATTAATGACATTATCCAACACAACAAACCTACAAGTACAGTAACTAAACCAGTTGTGCACAAGATGTTTGTTAATATTTGAATAATAGACCTACTGTTAAGTTGACAGTTATTATTCAGACCCTAGTATGAATTATTCTAGAACTACAGTCAAACTGATATGCAAGTCATGTAGCTTTAAGGGAATAGTTACAAGCTGATGTTGCTGACAATGAATAGTAGCCCCTAGTTACTAACGACTGTTCGCATTCAGTCACAAGCAGCAAAGTTAGTGTTATTGACTGAATCTTTCCTTTAAGGGATTAATCCTGTTGTCCAGCTCATCTAATACAGTCGTCAGGTTTATTTAACTCCTGCGTTGTCTTGTTGTGTTGCAGACTGCGAGAAAGAGGACCGCAGTGTATCGGGTGGAGCTGACTGGAACATTTAAATGCTCTAATGCTGAGGACAAAATATCTGTAAGTTCGCAGTGATTTCTTTTCTCTCTCTTCTCCTGGTCTCCTGACACGACAGATTCGATGGAGAATCATGTTTTTACTCTTGTCTTACATCACAGTCATATACGAAAGTTATGTGTTTGCACATAACATTACGTTTCACTGAAATAGGTAAGAGTAAGTGAGCACGTCCTCTGCAGGGAATGCACTTAAATATGGCACTTTCCTACAAATTCTGAGGCATAACTTCTGTGTATTTGCTGAGTTTAACAAATTGGAAAACAATAAAACATAAAATATTAAATGTGCCAGAACTCTTGCACAGGCTACATGTTTACGTTTTCGTTTGTTTGTTTGTTTTCGTGCATTACTAATGTGTAGAAGTGTGTTCTCTGCAGAGGATGTAAACTCATCTTCACATAGTAAAGCATCAAAACTGATGACCAAGGGTGCCCAAACTTCCGATCTGCTCAATCTATTAGAACCTCTACATCTTTGAGGTCGTCTGATTAGCCTCTTATGAGCTTTCCCTGGTCGCGGTTAAAGAATAGCTTGACCAGACATGCTGATTTGGCTGTGAATACATAGAAGAAACATGATATGCTAATTGTCAACTGCTTTTATTAACTTTTTACTAGGGACTGATATGGCAATTGTGGTACATTTTTCATGTCCGTGTACCAAATCGAATAGCAATGCCAATGCATACACATGTAGAGAACATGTAGAAACTGGGCCTAGCTTTAGCCAGAACAGCACTGCAGAGAGTGTATTGTCAATTTCCATAGGGTTTGAGGAATATGACGTCAAATATCGATTGGAAACGTGGGTCTAATCTAAACATCTGTCCAATGCTGATCATTTTTAAGCAGTCTATAGTTGATAGTTATACACATCTACAACTATTGACATAATACAAGCAGTATCTTCCTTCCTCTTTGTTAAGTCAAAATTCAATGCCTGTTTCTAGCCATTAGTATATGGAAACAGCGTAAAGTTTGGTGAAGTAACTTTGTTTCATCTGATTTGTGACGTGTTGTTTTAAGGCCATAAAACACATAAAGGCTGTAAGAGCTTTTGGTTGTTTTAAAGTGCCAAGCGAATAAAACTGATTATACACTGTCAGTAAATGGTGAGTGACAAAGCCAAAGAATTTTACGCTGCCTGACTTGCCACCATATTCACCTCAGACGTTGCGAGTGTGTTGGATGGCATTTGTGGCCTCCTTGCAGAGATATGAAACGTAGCTGGAAGTGGCAGTCCTTCCATTACAGTATCTCTCCTCAAGCTCTTCTTGCTGGTTTAGTAGCAATTGGGCCTTGATAGATGAACGGCAAATTTCAGAGCACTTGCTGTTCTTTTCCAATCACTCCAGCTGCGTTGCTTAAGCGTTTATTTCCTCACTTTAATAGCTCTTCTTTTGGTCGCGTCCTTATAGAATGCAAATTCGTTCAAAAACACAATTTGGTGCCTTTTAATGGTTCGGCGGCTCGGGATGCAATTGCCTGCGCCGTGGATGAGTGAGAGAGGGCAAGGCTGGGGGTGTGAGAGTGTGTGAGTGTGCCGCGACGGCAGAACGAAGCAAGGTTAACTCTCAGCTTTTTAAAGGGGGTAAAAGACAGGCAAGGCTCTTTAATTGAGTGTGAAAGCAGCTGGGTGTTGGGAGCCATTCCCCCCCTCCACAAGCCCGACAAGCGACTGTCTCAATATCCTCTCGGCTCTAATCGCTCGCTCAGCGCCCGCCACCCCGTCTCTCCCTCCTCTCTCCCTCCCTCGCTCCCCCTCTCTCGCTCTGTCTCCCCGAGCCCTGCGCCCTGCCGAGGATTGTTTTACGCTTAATTTTGTTAAACCTAACGAGATTTTGCTAATTAAATCTCCCCCTGGCTGGAAATCTCTCGCTCCTGTCGGGAGAAGTGATTGTTTGTAGATCTTTTTAGACAAATAAACATTTTCATCGCGAAAGCGTGGGGTGAGAGAAACACTTCCTGCTTTCCATTCTTCTTGCTACAATCAGATAGAGGCCTGATCCGCTCATGTTCTCTTACCAGGCCCTCAGATAAGCCCCTGTTATTAGTATTTTTCCACACTTCTAAGATTCAACATGTTTTCCTGCTGCTTCATCTCTGGGATTTTAATGGAACACGTAACATTACAGAGAAAAAGCAAACATCAGTAAACCAGCCCTGTGGACAGATCAGTTAAAAGCATGGCTGGAGGCCAGATGTACTCGTTGGAGGGGATGGGTGGCAGGGTCCGTCTGTCCAGCAGGCTTAGCACAGCTTCATTGGCCTCCTGTTTGTTTCAGAATCTAGTACTAGGTTTCACTGAAGCAGGAAGCCTCTGCTTCACATCAACAGCACTCCTTTACTGTGGTAAAATCACTGTAATGCACAGCCTAGAGTGGTTTATTGCTTACATAATAACAACATAATACAATATGATGAAGTATGTCAATTTTAAATAAGTAAATAAATTTAACATTAGCATGACAGATTAAACCAAGCAGTCTAGTTCATTAATAGTAGGCTATAGTTGTCTAGTAACAAGACACCTTGGTGAATAAACACCGAATTTAGTTGATATGTTTTTATATCAAGCAACATCTTTGAACTCAGCCAATCAGATATCAATTTTAAAGCTCAATTTTAAAGCTCTTAAAACTTCCTCTTACATCACGTCGTCTGATAGGCATATTTTAATTGTTCTGTCAAAATGTCATTTTTTAGTTATATAGTTAAATAGTTTTTTTTTTGAGTCTTTCATTTTTTTTTGTTTTTGAGAAAGTCTTTCATTTTGCTGAGGCTGAAAGTACTTTTGATTGATTATTGCTAATAAATAAGTTTAATTGCAACTTAAACCTTAGTCCTTAGGCCTACTTTTTTCCTTACATGGAGAAGGAAAGAGTAAATTATCAAGAATATTTATCAAGAACTGTCTGGAACAATGGAACATGTATTCTGAAGAAAAAAAAAAATTCATTCAAAAACTTAGACATATAGCCAATTATCTAAAATTTAACTGAACAGCACCCTATCAAATGTCCTAACTTTTACTAGAACTTTCATTGCAATGACTGTCAAAACCTTTCATTAAGGCAGAGTGCAAGGAATCTCTATTAAACTCAGTAAATCTCAGTAAAACAACTACTGTTCTGACAAAAATATGATCTATATGATCTTGTTCATATATGATGTCATCTGCCTAGCTAGATAGTCAAAAAAATGTCCAGTGCCCATCCAGTTACATTTTCATATATTTAGGTATCTATTTGACCCTGCATGCACCATGACTTTTGAAGTTGGACTTCAGTTCATGCGCATCCTTTAGAAACACACACACATATATATATATATATATATATATATATATATATATACACAACATTTCCCTCTTAAGACAATTGCCTAGATTTAAAAATCTGAGCTAGAACCCTGTTCTGTCCCTGACTTTTACTCATGGAATGACGGTTCCGTCCCATTTCAGTTCCAGCCCATTACCAACTCTATAAGGTTTCAACACAAGGCATGATTAACATAATGTCATTTACGTGATGCATTTGCTATTTGCTGGCTAATCATTTTCATTTACTGTTAACAATTTTAGCGCTTTTAACTGAACTATTCTTTCACAGCAAAAAGCTTTTGTTTATAAAAGTTTTTGACTCAACACTCTAGTTCAAGCCGACTTAGGACATGTACCTTTTCCCTGCTTTTTAGGTCAAAATTCAAAATTTTATTTTACTTACTAACATATGGAACATTAGCAAGGCTGGGAGAGTAATGTTATCTAATCCAAAGAATTACTATATTAAAGTCATATAATCTTATTACTTACCATCACTTGTCTTTGTTTGTCATATAATGAAATCCAGACATGTGAAAAATGATTTCAACAAGATGACTTTAACTTAACAAATGGCAAAAAAGTAAAACTGCGCTGCTTTATGAAGCGAAATCTTTTTATGAGTGAACGATCTGCGAAGTCAAAAGGTCAATCTGGTAGCCGCCTTCACTTGAGAACCCTCATCAACAGTAATTATAAATAGTGGCCATTATAAAAAATCGAACGGACATCATTTGTCTTCTGTCTGCTAAAAGGCCGGTTCTGGTTCATAAAGCTTCATATCGGTGCGTCCTGCTTTAGACTTCGTGAGCAGCTGTCAGCACTTTTGTCAGTTCATACAAATCAGCCTGTCCCGTGAGTTTTGAAAGGCTTTCATTTCACGCAAAAACAAAGTGGGAGACGATTGTTTTAGTTACCACTAATGGTGAATGACCCATTTTCGCAATTTTGCACTCGCTGGCTGGAAACGATTGAAAAATGAAATCATATATGCGAAAATGAAACCAACTTTACCGCTCACAAGAATGTTTTCACATTTATTCCTCTGTTACCTGTTACTCTTCTTAGTTCATGCTAGCCCACTTCAACATGTGAGCAAACTGTAGAATTTTATGTGGCAAAAAACGAGAATGAAAGAGGTTAATACCAGTTTGCTGAAGCAAGATCAGGCAACATGTCAAGTTCGAGGAAACGCCTGATTCAGATAACTTTAGGAAAATGCTGCAGATCTTAGTTCCACCGGTAAACGTCTTTACTTAAATTTCATTTGACCAAATACAAGACTGTGAGCTATTGAACTGCTGCTTGTGAGGGGGCTTGTTCTTCCGCTGCTGGCAGAGCCGACCCCTTCTCCAAAAAAACAAAAACAAAAAACAAACAAACAAAAAAACTCCTCACATCTAGATGACTGTTGTAGTGGAATATATTATTCAAAATGGCAAATTTCAATGAAAGGCATATGTCTAATCCTTCCAGTAATCACCCTATTTCGATAGTCTACCTATAATCTGTTTACCGCCTTTTTACTGTAACAGTTACTTTTTTATACAGTCGATTACGTAATCCCGTTACATGTATTCTGTGACTGAACAAACCCAGGATGTAGCGTATAGCTCAACATTGGTTCTAAAGGGCTGTACAAATAAAATCGTTTTCTTGTGCACTTGCTCTGTAGCAGTAGCAGGTAGCGTTGGCTGTGTGCTTTTGTGGCCTTTTCCCATTGAGATTAGCACTTACTTTGCATGAAAAGGAGCCCTGGCTTCATGCACTTGAAAGAAAATTAGGAAATAATGCTTCAAAGTTATTGCAACAGTGGAAAAGTTGGACAGTTGTCAGCTGGTAAACGTCTTAGTTATTCCAGAGAGAGCTGAGACTGCACTCACTTGGTGAAGAGGCCATATTGTCATTTATTCATTTATATAAGGCAACCACTAAAGGTGTATGAATATGTATGGGTGTAGCTGAGTTTGTACGTGTTGTGTTTTGTTGTGTGTGGGGAAGTGGCGCTGGGTGGGTCTGCTCCATTGAGCTCTCCCAATGAGAGGCCTTGAAAGCATTGTTGACTGCAGGCAGTGGGCTGCTATTGTGGATTCCCCCTCGGGACACTGTTATTGTGGGACTCAACCTTATGTTTCCCGTTTGGACTAAGGATGACTGGTGCCAGGGCGCTTTCTTTCTTTCTTTCTTTCTTTCTTTCTTTCTTTCTTTCTTTCTTTCTTTCTCTCTCTCTCTCTCTCTCTCTCTCTCTCTCAATCACACACACACACACACGTCCCCCCACTAATTCTACTCCCCAGCACACACAAACTTGCTCATACTCATACTGCACACACACATACACACAGCCTGGCAGTGTGCTTGCCCTGTGGTGGACTGATGGGCACTATGCCCAGTCTCTTGTGAAAGGTGCCCTCTGATTCTGCCCCCTCTGATTAGGTTTCTGCCACCTGTTGCCCTGTACCGGGAGGGCTGAGGGGGTCTGCAGAGATGCCCTGGCATCTGGCACCATTAGACTGCACACTAACACTCCAAATACCACCCTGGACCAAATATTCAAATCTCTGCATTCATGAAGCTTCTCTTGAAGAGAGTTTTGTGAGTTTAATCAGGTTTAATCATATGACACTAAAGTACTCTTTGTCGTTCTTTCCGTCTATATTCTTAAGAACCAGCAGTCTTAATGGAAAAGTATTTTTTCCCACAATGCAATGTAGTCAATCAGCCAAAACATGTTTGGTGTCTAAAGTCTGCTTCTTTAGTTTTGCAGTGTAGCAGTGAGGCTAAAGTACCTGCAAAGCAATGGAAGCTTACTGGCTTAGAGCTGGTTAACATCGTGAGAAAAGCATGTCTAAATCACACATCGGCCTCAAACCACTTTGAGTTAGCAAGTAAGCTCAAACAGGCCTTCTTATGTGCTTTCTTACTGTATGTGATGCACTTATCTAGAAAAATGAACAGAAGTGTGTAAGCCAGAAACAGAAGTAGCAGCCACCTGGAGGCCTGAGTTTTGTGACATATAAATAGACAAAAGAATAGGCAGAAAAGAGGCTTTTATTCATTGTTATAGTCAGAAACCACACTAAGCCACCAATCAGTGCTTGAGACAAGTGTGTGATGATTCCAGTCGATGTCTTTTAAAACACAAGGTGTGCCACATCTTGTGCTTAAGAAGAAACAAGACATGCTTTCTAGGGGAGGGGTTAATGTATTTGATTGACAGGTAGGTGAATAAAGGACAGCTATTTGAGACAAATGCTTTCAACTGTTTCCAAACTCTCTGAGATGGAAACTTTACTGAAGAATGCAAAAACATTCTTTACTTTTAATGTAGGTTTGTGTAAGGAGGTTATATTCTAAGCGATTCTGGAACATTTCTGTTGATCATGAAAAATGTGCATGATAAGAAGGATAAGTTGGGTTCCGATGATGTAGAAAACTAAAAATTGAAAAGAGGAGGCACATTTTTAATAAATGGAATATTTCTGTTAAAAACACAGATGAAATACAAGTCATTGTTGTTTAAAAACAGCCAAAACTAGCTTTCCTCTCATGTTGGAGGAGGGATTGTCAAGAGAGAATGTATCTGTAATATTGATTAGTCAGCTGTAGATGACATGAGGCACTCTCTCGTGGACTATTAGCACAAAGTTAATGTATTTTTGACTCAAATGTGAGGAGCACTTGTCAATCATGGGGCGTTGTCCTTCATTAGAATCGTGCTTGAAAGAGTTTGAGAAGGCGTCCGCTTTAGGCATACGGTTAGTGCAAATTCATTGGGCTCTAGACTTATGCTATTTGTTAGCTACATTAGCTTTGTAGCTCCAGTGCAAAACTAAAGAAGCAAAGTTCACTGTCTTGGTTGATCAACTACATTTGGGAAAAATGCCTGTATAGTAATGCCTCATGCTTGAGTATGTTGTATATAGGTTGTAGATTATCTCTTTGTTCCACTAAAAGGCTCTCTCATGTCTGAATGCAGTATTTCAGCACTGACTCTACATTATGTGATGCATTCTTCCATTTGAACCTCAGCCATCGTCATCTTCATCATCATCCTCATCATGATCATCATCTGTGCCCCCACCTGGGCCTTCACCTTTATGTCTCTGCCTCGCCAGGCACGATTAAAATTATGTTGATTTAGCTTACTAGCCCCCGCCCCCCCCCCTTCTCGATGGAAGCTTATTAGTTTGAATATTTTTTTTTTTGTATTATTTATTCCCATTTTCTCAGGGTCCCTGTCGGCATTTCCAATTACTCTCGCCGTTCGGCTGTAATTGCCTCGGCGCTAATGGCCGCCAGACAATCGTGCTAAATGAGGTGAAGGCGCGAGGCAGCGAGCTCGACTTCATTAAGAGCTAATGGGATTTTATTGGGGGGACTGAGGACCCGGCTCATCAGAAAGGAGAGTTGGAGGAAACACGGAACAGATGGAGGAGAAGAGGCAACGAGAGCTCTATAGGCTGCCGCTGCCGCCACTGCTGCTCTTTTTAAGTTCTAACAGCTCCTGCAGTTTCTACTCATAAATACACGTATGCATTCATACATATGCAGAGACTTTAAAGTAGATAAAGGACACAATAAGATAACATGATTTGTGGGGCTTCATAGCAATTCCTCAGATCCACCTAAAATGCATATCGTAACTGAGGTGAGAAACCACTTATCTCCAAAACCGTAATGCTGTGATGTTCTTAACATCGGTTAATGTGTCTTTAAAAACTGGAGAGGCTGCTTTTGTCCGGGCGGCTGGTTGTTCCTGCTGGTTGTACAAAAAAAAGCTAGAAATAAGAGTAACACTGTGCCACATAACATTGACATAAACATCATCATCATCATCATCATCATCATCATCGTTAACTGCTCCTTCCGGTTTGACATAAACATGCCATGGCCAAAAATTTGTGGACTTTTGAGTTTGATGTTTCTACCACAGCCATTGCTAACAGGTGTGCAAAGTCAAGCACATAGCCTTGCAATCTCCATAGACAAACACTGGCAGTATAATGCACTTGCTGGGTTTAAATGTGGCACTGCCAACGGATGCCAGCTTTGCCACAAGCTTGTAAGTGCTGTTATTGTGAAATGGAAGCAAACAGGAGCAACAACAGCTCAGCCAAAAAGCAGCAGACCATGCAAACTCAAAGAGTGGGGCCGAGTGCACAGCACATAAAATTTAACTCAAGTTCCAAGTCACCTGAGTTCTGATCTGCCATTTGGAACAACATCAGCACAAGAACTGTGCATGAA